>NC_041390.1:106903238-106930997 GCF_002162155.2 Triticum dicoccoides
GGCGCGACGACTCCGAGTTCACCTTGCAGTCGGCGCCCGCTCGCCTAGGACCCCGCTGCAGAGAAGAATGCCTTCTAGTTGTAGTACAGAGCACAGCTTCCGCCTTTGCCGGCGTCGAGCACAGCTTCTGCGTCGTACGCCTCCGCTGCTGTCCACCTCCGCTACAACATGTCTAGGCGGAACAAGCCTTGAACAATGCCTCCTGTGCGTGGCATGGCTCGTCCACGTACGTGCTCTTCCTCCTCTCTTACATGGAGGCGCCGCTGCTCTTCTTGCTCCGAGTCGGCCAAGCATCGCTGGCATGGGACGCCGGCCGGGCCTGGAGCAATACGAGACTACGCGTGGGGTGCGCTCGTCCACTAGCACTGGCCGTACGGGGAGGAACTTGTTCCGCGGCTTTCCGGCAGCCAGCTCGTTGCTCACCTCAATTTAACCATCCATCGATCCATGCAAATATAAACTATGCATGCACGTGTGTTCTGAAATTCAAGTACAGTCAACAATCCCAGCGTCTCCGTGTCACACGTCCTCCAATCCCCTCCTAAAAAGGCATCATGGTTAAAAACGACCGGGATCAAAGAATATAGGGTACAGACTTCAGAGATTTGAATGTGAGAGTTCGTTTACGACTATCTCTACAATCTCAAGATTTAAATTAGACTTCACTTTAAAAAAAACCATGCCACTTGTTTGAATTATTAGATGGCACGGAGTTCAGGAGCATCTTCAATAGTTCATGTCAACGATTCTCTACATTCACAAATATAAGATGTTTGAATATTTTAATATAGGCTACATATAAAGTCAAATAAGTAAACAAATACACTAAAATGTATCTATATACATCTGATTTAATAATTAGAACATCTTATATTTATGAACGAAGGAGTATGTTTTAATGGTTATCACTTATCACATCCGCCTTGATGATACCGAGAAGAGAATGAGCCACAACAATGAGAAAGTTGGTTAAGATGTTTAGTAAGCAATAAATGTTTTTTGTTTATTAATATCACGAAGGAGACGCATGCACCCGATGAACAAACGTTCAAACCAAGGTGCATCCCTTGTTGAAGTCATAGATTCGTGTGGAAAAATTTGCGCTTTACTTTGAGCCATTTCAAACACTCGTAATGATTGTATTTTTACCACAACTAAAGTTTTAATTTTTTGCAGGTTATTTTCAAGGCCACCACTTGGATCCATATGTGGTTGTTAATACGCAACAAGGAGGATCGAGCGCCATGGTCTCTGGGTGCATCCGATGGGAGATGGCCTCTCGGAATTTGTTTAACTGTTTTGGTTGGCAAACCACTTCCTAGCTATGATTTTTTATATTCACCCTTGGGGCTTGTCGGTGTCAAAACCGGCGGATCTCGGGTAGGGGGTCCCGAACTGTGCGTCTAGGCCGGATGGTAACAGGAGGCAGGGAACACGATGTTTTAGCCAGGTTCGGGCCCTCTTGATGGAGGTAAAACCCTACGTCCTGCTTGATTAATATCGATGATATGGATAGTACAAGAGTAGATCTACCACGAGACCAGAGAGGCTAAACCCTAGAAGCTAGCCTATGGTATGATTGTATGTTATGGTCGTTGTCCTACGGACTAAAACCCTTCGGTTTATATAGACACCGGAGAGGGTTAGGTTACACAAGGTCGGTTACAAAGGAGGAGATATCCATATCCGTATTGCCTAGCTTGCCTTCCACGCCAAGTAGAGTCCCATCCGGACACGAGACGAAGTCTTCAATCTTGTATCTTCATAGTCTAATAGTCCGGCCAATGGAGATAGTCCAGCTGTCCGGAGACCCCCTAATCCAGGACTCCCTCAGTAGCCCCTGAACCAGGTTTCAATGACGACGAGTCCAGCGCGCAGCGGGTTCCTTCTCCGAATACATCACAGAAGAATTTGAATACGAGGATAGTGTCCGACCCTGCAAAATAAGTTCCACATTCCACCGTAGAGAGAATAATATTTTCGCAGATCCAATTTGCTTGTTTTGGCAGCATGACGTTATGTCATGGCCCGATGATTATTCGAACCGTTTCTTTTTAACCAGCCCCGCACATAACGCGAGGCAGTTTTTCGACACGTCTTGTCAAAGCAGAGATCGTGTCCCCTTATTACGGGATTCTCATCAATATGGGCGTGGTTAACCCAACCGCGCCATCAATTACGGCGCTTGGGGGATAAACAAGTTTTATTAGGCAAGTGGGGGCGTTTAGCTTCGTTCACCCATATAAAGGGATAAGGATTCACCTCTCTATCCACGCCTTCTTCTAGCTTTGCTCATCCGTTTTCGCACACTCGAGCTCTAGCGCCCAAGTCCGCACTTCCCACCTCGACCTTCTCCAATCATGTCCGGAGCGGGAGGCAAGTGGATGGTCTCCTCCGTCACGTAGGGAGACATCAAGAAACTGAGGAGAGCCGGATACCTGCCTGACGACATCGCGCACCGGCTCTCAGATGAGGGGCAGCTCATCCCCACCCCCAGGCCCCATGAGAGGGTAGTATTCCTCACCCATTTCCTCCACGGGCTGGGATTCCCTCTCAACCCCTTCGTCCAGGGGCTCATGTTTTACTACGGCTTGGATTTCCACGATTTGGCCCCGAACTTCATCCTCAACATCTCGGCGTTTATCGTCGTGTGCGAGGCCTTCCTCCGCATCAAGCCCCACTTCGGCTTATGGCTAAAGACCTTCAATGTTAAGCCGAAGGTAGTGGGCGGCCGCCAGGCGGAGTGCGGAGGCGCCATGGTGGGCAAGATGCCCAACGTAACATGGCTCGAGGGCTCCTTTGTGGAAACCATAAAGGGGTGGCAACCGGGGTGGTTCTATATCACCGAGCCGCGCGACCCTGCATGGGCGGCGACCCCCGAGTTCCGATCTGGCATCCCCATGCGGCTCACCTCCTGGAAAGAGAAGGGCCTGTCCTGGGGTAATCCGAAGGAGCTGACCGGACTCCAAACATGTATTCAAAACATGCTGGACAAGAAACTCAAGCTTGTCAACATAGTCCAAGTTATCCTCATCCGCCGGATACTCCCGTGCCAACAACGGGAGTTCAACTTGTGGGAGTTCAATTTGGCCCAGCACCGAACTCTGAACAGGCTCTTCGACACGACTCATGAAGACGCCTGGAGGGTGCTGTTCAAAAGCGCCGAGGTCCCCCCTATCACCGAGGATCGCAGATTCAGCGCGAAGCGCCAAGCCAGTGCGGTAAGCTTCTTTACCTTTCACAGGTTACTTATTTTATATAGATTGACTCTGTGCGGGATCTAAACTCCCGTACCTTTGACAGGACTGGCAGAAAATGGCCGGACAGATCGACTGTCCGGCTCCTTTGCCCGAAGGCCCCGCAGATGATCTTCTGACAAAGATGCTGACTCCGGCCCCTTACATAGTGCCGGAGAAGACCAAGAAGGCCAAGGGGACTCGAAAGAGCTCCCGACGCCAGGCGTCGTCGGACTCACCGTCCGATGACTCTGCGGCGCACTCTTCCCCCGAAGACGAGGAAGAGGAAGAAGAAGATGCTCCCCCATCGACTGGGAGGGACAAGAAAAGGAAGGCCGCCCCAACCGGGGAGGCCAGAGGGTCCAAGAAGGGAAGGACTCTCCTTCCAGACGGTTCCCCCGCCGCTGACAAAGGCGAAGACGAGTGGTTCCCCAGGGTCAAGCCCCCGGGGAGATCGTAAGTGTTCGGATACCAGAGTAACTCATAGGATTCTTTTGCCGCACTGCTTTCTCTAACACCGAACGCAATTATGCAGGCTGCCACGAGCCAGCCTCGATGTATCATCGGACGGCTCCTTAGGCTTGTCGGACATGGATAGCGATCCAGTCCCGACCGCCACCTCCCCTCATCCAGCCGACGATGTCGAGGTGTTGTCTCAAGAGGCACCGGATCGAGGGGAAACAGCCTCGGAGGCGCCTCAAGGCGACCTTCCGGACTCCGGGAGCCTAGGGGATGGGGCCCCTGAGAGCTCCAAGTTCGGCCCTCAGCCGAACACCGTGCCGGACCCACCAGCGGTTCCGGGCTCGGGCAGGTGGCCTCCTTCTAAGAGGGGCAAGACGCCTGTGCCGGTGACCTCTGTCCATCCAGAGGCGCTAGACAATCTGCTGGAAGCGCTTCGCAGCGCTTCCATCGACGAGGAGCACCGCACTGTTATGAGTGCGGTAATCCAGAAGGTTCAGTCTGCCAAGAGTGGGTTGACTGAAGCTTGTGCCAGCCTTCTAACAGGCTTCGAGGTAAGTGTTTTAAAATGTAGTAAAAATATTACCGCATAGACAGTAGCCCCTGATGCTCTGTTCGGTGTTCACAAAGAAAAGCCGAACAGAGGATCAAATAATATCGCAGGAGTCTAATATAAGTATGTCAATATGCGTATGCAGGCTTCGCTGCTGGCGTCCGCCGCACTGACTGCGGAGGTCGTCGTACTGAAGGAGGCCCTCGAGGGGTCCCGGAAGGAGCTCGGCCTTGTCAAGAGGCAGCTCGAGGATAACAAGGGTAAGTAATACCCCGTCTATAGATGTGTATATATATAAAAGGACGCGATTGCAAAATGACATGATCATTGTATGTTTGCCAGGGGCCACGACCAAGGTGGCGACCCTGAAGCAAGCGCTAGCCCAGGCCGAAGAGAAAGCGGCCCAGGAGCGCACCGAGCGAGAGAAGCACGAGGCTCGGGTGGGCGAGGTGCAGCAAGAGCTCCAGGCTCTCGTGACGAAGCACGAGACGTTGGAGCTTGACTCGAAGACGCGAGAGTTTGAGCTTGTCGCGGCCCTTGAGAGCATAAAGAGTGCCAAGGCCGAGGCCCAGAAGGCCCTCCAAGAGATCGACGCGATGAAGAAGATAGTGGCGGGTAAGGCTTTCTATATGCAAAGCAAGCATGTAAAAGTAAATTACTGATTACTTACCTGGATCCGGAGCTCTTCAGGAGCATTCGCAGATTTGCCCCGCAGTGTGTCCGATGCCGCACAATTTTACCAGGCCGAGGACGGAAGCTCGACGGAGAAGCTGTTCTGGTCTCAGTATGCTGAGGCCGAACATCCGGTGCCAATGAGCGACCAGCTGAAGCATATGGTCGAGCTACATAAGGCGGCCGATCAGGCCATGAAGAGCTTCATAGTCCGGCTGTGGCCTGGCGAGGCCCTTCCGAACAGCTTCTTCAGCCTGGTGAGGCGGCTTATGGATGCCTGCCCACAGCTGGAGGCCGTCAAGCAATCCGTCTACATTGAAGGTGCACACCGGGCTTTCGTCCGTGTGAAATTGCAGTGGGTCAAGCTAGACGCCGTGAAGCTGATCAAGGATGGGCCGTCGAAGGGCAAGGAGCACCGCCACCCCGAGATGTACTACGAGGGTGTTCTACCGGGTGCTCGTTCATCGCGGATGAGTGCTCAAAAGATGTAATATTTGAGTAAACTTGCTCGTTTTATCCTGTATTTATGAAAACTTGTTTTATGTGCGCTATGCAACGCTTGTTTGAATTTAAAATATTACCTTCTGTTTGGCTGTTTATTCAATTTGAGAGATGACTAGTCCTCGGCTTCTGCCCCCATGCCACGAGTGCTGGGGTGTTCGGGAGAAACCTGAGCACTCTTGTTCCCATATTTGGGTCCTTCGGGGGAGGTGCTCAGCACAACGAACAAGGCAACCGGACTAATAATGCTTTATCACTCTCACTTAGCCATAGAATTCTATAATTTTAAATTTCGGCGAAGCCCCTGGTATTCGGAAGGCCGAATACGGGGCGCGATACACGCTTGTAAGCCAGACAGGGCCGGCCAATCGCCCTAAGCGGCATAAGTCTTTAGGGACTCGAAAAACCTCGCC
The DNA here is from genome assembly GCF_002162155.2 of Triticum dicoccoides. Classification (NCBI taxonomy): domain Eukaryota; kingdom Viridiplantae; phylum Streptophyta; class Magnoliopsida; order Poales; family Poaceae; genus Triticum; species Triticum dicoccoides. The sequence goes on from NC_041390.1 coordinate 106,909,073, forward strand.
GAGCAGCGACCAGTCTCTCGCCTTATCATGACAGTCAGTTTTAGCTTTTTCTACTAAGGTGCTCAGCCCAGCAGAACCGGGGCACAATCGCAGTAGTTCTCCTAGCGCTATCTTAGCCGATAGAGCAGAACATAAGGTACCAAAACATAGGAGACGAGCAAACCGAACATTTGACCAAAGACATGATTCGGAGCTGATGCATATAATGCTATAAGTTCGGGGTGCTGCACTTGTGAAAGTGTTCGGACTTTTCACACCGCATTGTGGGGTACGTAAGCCCCTGGTGTATTGGTCGTACCATAGTGTACGGTTGCAAGGCGTCATTAATGAACACATAGATATGTATATAACAAGAATGCAATAATAGTCGTAATGTCATGCATTATTTATTAAAAGATCGCGTTAAGGTAGAGTGATACAGATAGTGCGATAAGCAAAGAGTAAGACTATGTCCCTTCCAAGGGCAAGCTGAGAAATGATATTGAATTGAATATTTCATTTGTTACTGTAATCAACCTGGGAATTCCGTGGTATAACGTAGCTGTCTGCCTCCTTGGTTGCTGCATCATGTGTTCGGCAACAGTGCTGCCGAACAGTGTTTCCAGAGATTAAGGTCCTGAAAGAAAAAGAAAAATAACCAAACGGGAAGCCCCTAGTGCGGTTTAGGCCGCGTCTTGGGGCGTGCCGCAGTTGTGCCCCCCTCCCCACCGATGCCCATGGTATTTTTAATGCGTAATTATGTACGCACGGCACGAGTTTTGCCATTGGGATGGGGTTGGGGTGGCCGCTGTATTGCTACGCGAGCTCAGATCGTGCCAGGCAGTCTATTTGCTGATTGCCCCGAGCGCGCTTGAAGGTGTCCGGGCTGTGAAGCGCCGAATTGGTTGATTGCCTTGAGAGGCTGCTTTGCGCTTCTACTGCGAGGGTTGTGGTGTGCTCCTTTGTTCGGAGAGCGCTCTGTGTTTCATTGACTGTAATGACTCCGCGAGGTCCTAGCATCTTGAGCTTGAGGTATGCATAATGCAGTACCGCATTGAATCTAGCAAATGCGGTTCGCCCGAGCAGCGCGTGATAACCACTGCGGAACGGGACTATGTCGAAGATTAACTCTTCGCTTCAGAAGTTATCCGGGGATCCGAAGACCACTTTCAGTGTAATTGAGTCTGTGCAATGGGCCTCTACACCTGGAATGACGCCCTTAAAGGTCGTTTTTGTGGGTTTGATCCTTAAGGGGTCTATACCCATTTTTCGCATTGTGTCCTGATAAAGCAGGTTCAGGCTGCTGTCGCCATCCATAAGGACTCGAGTGAGGTGAAATCCGTCGATGATTGGGTCTAGGACCAGTGCGGCGAATCCGCCATGACGGATACTAGTGGGGTGGTCCCTGCGATCAAAGGTGATCGGACAGGAGGACCAAGGGTTGAACTTTGGGGCGACTGGCTCCAACGCATATACGTCCCTGAGCGCACGCTTCTGCTCCCTCTTGGGGATGTGGGTTGCATATATCATGTTCACCATCCGCACTTACGGGGGAAACCTCTTCTGTCCTCCAGTGTGCGGCTGCCGGGGCTCCTCCTCATCATCGCTATGCGGCCCCTTGTCCTTGTTTTCGGTAATTAACTTGTCGGCCTGCTTGAACACCCAACAATCCCTGTTGGTGTGATTGGCTGGCTTGTCTGAGGTGCCGTGTATTTGACACGAGCGATCGAGTATACGGTCCAAGCTGGACGGACCCGACGTACTTTGTTTGAATGGCTTTTTCCGCTGACCGGGTTTAGAGCCTTTGAATCCGGCATTAACTGCCATGTCCTCAGTATTTTCGCTGTTAATGCGGCGCTTATGCTTGTTGCGACGTGACCTGCTATTGCCGTCCTTGGTATCTGAGGTACCATGGTTCTTTGATATGTTATTACTGCGAGCCAGCCATCTGTCTTCTCCCGCACAAAAGTGGGTCATGAGCGTCGTGAGAGCTGCCATAGATTTCGGTTTTTCCTGACCAAGGTGCCGGGCTAGCCACTCGTCTCGGATATTATGCTTGAAAGCCGCTAAGGCCTTCGCATCCGGACAGTTGACGATTTGATTTTTCTTTGTAAGGAACCGAGTCCAGAATTGCCTGGCTGATTCTTCTGACTGCTGAATTATGTGGCTCAAGTCATCGGCGTCTGGTGGTCGCACATAAGTGCCCTGAAAGTTGTCAAGGAATGCGGCTTCCAGATCTTCCCAACAGCTAATGGAGTCCGCTGGCAAGCTGTTAAGCCAATGTTGCGCTGGTCCTTTGAGGTTTAGTGGGAGGTATTTGATGGCGTGTAAGTCATCACCGCGGGCCATGTGGATGTGGAGGAGGAAATCCTCAATCCATACTGCGGGATCTGTTGTGCCATCGTATGATTCAATATTTACAGGTTTGAAACCTTCTGGGAATTGATGTTCCATTACTTCATCTGTGAAGCATAAGGGGTGTGTGACGCCTCTGTATTGGGCTATATCTCGACGCAACTCGAATGGGTCTTGCCCGCTGTGTTCGGCCCGGCCGGATTTGCTTTTACTGTATCCGGCATGACGTTTGTCGTCTCGTAGAGTGGTGCTCCCTCGTGATCCGTAGATCGATCTTGAATGCTTTGCCTTGTCCTTCAATATGTCTCGCAGGTCTGGCGTATCTCCCCATGCCTTTTTATTTGAATGGCGTTGGGGTGGAGGCTGAGCTTTTGGCTGGAATGCCTCTCTATCGCGGCCACGAGGTGGCCGATCAGCCGTATCATATGCTTCTTCCTCCAGTCGGGGTAGTAACCTGCGCCTTGGGTAACTCCTGGAGGGGCGCTCGAGTTTATATTCCTTGGCCGCGAGGACTTCAGTCCATTTGTCAGCTAACAGATCTTGATCAGCTTGAAGCTGCTGCTGCTTTTTCTTCAGGCTATTTGCCATGGCCATGAGCCGGCGCTTGAAGCGCTCTTGTTCGACGGGATCCTCTAGGACGGCGAATTCGTCGTCGCCGAGGCTTGCCTCGTCTTCGGAGGGGGGATGTAATTGTCATCCTCCTCCTCTCCGTCTGCCGCTCTCTCAGGAGAGCTGGCTCCTCCATCCTCCTGCTCTAAATCTTGCTGGAGGGGTTTGTTGTTTTCTTCGGCACCATCCGGAGTGTTATTATCTCCTGTGTCGGTATCACCACTTTTGCTTTGGCGGGACTTAGAGCGGCGCCGGGGTCATCCTCCGCTATCCCGTCGCCATTGCCTTATTTGGGTGTATCCACCATGTATATGTCATATGACGAGGTGGCCTTCCAGTGCCCTATGGGTGCTGGTTCATGTTTGTCTCCTACATCGCCGTCCATATCGTCGATGTCTTTGGACTCGAAGTCAAGCATGTCGGTTAAATCATCGACAGTGGCTATGAAGTGGGTGGTGGGTGGGCGTCGAATTTCTTCGTCGTCCGCATCCCAATCCCGTTGGCCATAATCCGGCCAGGGCTCTCCTGACAAAGAGAGAGACCTTAGTGAATTCAGAATGTCGCCGAGGGGCGAGTGCTAAAAGATATCCGCGGCGGTGAATTCCATGATCGGCGCCCAATCAGATTCGATTGGCAGGGGCACGGATGGTTCGGAGTCCGGAAAAGAGTCCGGCACCTTGGAGTCACGGGCTATGCAGAGGTTTAGGCTGGTGTTCGGCTCGATCGCTGTTGAGACTGCAGCCCCTGAGGCGGTGTCTAACCACCTGTCCTCAACTAGCACAGTTGGCTCCGAGCTGAGGGTCGGAGCTGATGCGGGCGTAGCCTCTGGGTACTGTTCGGCGGTAGAGCTAGGTCATACCCATCGCGACAGTGCGGCGCGCCCGGCTGCGGCTCGAATCCGTCGAAGATCAAGTCTCCGCGGATGTCGGCCGTGTAATTCAGACTTCCAAATCTGACCTGATGGCCAAGGGCGTATCTTTCAATCTGCTCCAGATGGCCAAGCGAATCAGCCCGTAGTGCAAAGCCGCCGAATACGAAGATCTGTCCAGGGAGAAAAGTCTCACCCTGGACCGCATCGCTATCGATGATAATAGGAGCCATCAAGCCTAACGGCGACGACACAGAGGAACTCTCAATGAAAGCACCAATGTTGGTGTCAAAACCGGCGTATCTCGGGTAGGGGGTCCCGAACTGTGCGTCTAGGCCGGATGGTAATAGGAGGCAGGGAACACGATGTTTTACCCAGGTTCGGGCCCTCTTGATGGAGGTAAAACCCTACGTCCTGCTTGATTAATATTGATGATATGGGTAGTAGAAGAGTAGATCTATCACGAGACCAGAGAGGCTAAACCCTAGAAGCTAGCCTATGGTATGATTGTATGTTATGGTCGTTGTCCTATGGACTAAAACCCTTCGGTTTATATAGACACCGGAGAGGGTTAGGGTTACACAAGGTCGGTTACAAAGGAGGAGATATCCATATCCGTATTGCCTAGCTTGCCTTCCACTCCAAGTAGAGTCCCATCCGGACACGAGACGAAGTCTTCAATCTTGTATCTTCATAGTCTAACAGTTCGGCCAATGGAGATAGTCCGGCTGTCCGGAGACCCCCCTAATCCAGGACTCCCCCAGGGCTGCCATGTGTAGCAATTTTTGTGATCAGATGATGACCTTTCAAAGAATAAATAAACGGTTGTGTGCATTACTCAATGCAGAGGCCGATGGGTATTCCCTCTTTTTGAAAAAGTGAATAGCTGCCCCTCGGTCCCTTTCCGAAGGCTATTCCCTCTTTGAAAACTGAACACATTACAGTAAAAACCGAAGGGCCACCCCACCCAGCATGCCCGCGAGTAAGCAATATTCCGACTGCATCTCTTTCTAACAACCACCTTCTAAAACTAAGCACCCAAATTATCATAGCCATGAGCATGAATGTTACAAATTTCAAACAATCTAAGGGAACTTGGCACACAAGGTGTCTCTCTAAAAATCAGTTATTTGTCCATTGTCCACTTGCGTTATCCCGCCTTGCAAATACAAGCCTTTAACCTTCAATAGATCAGCCCACATATGTCAGAGCCACTTTTTTTTGTGTTTAACAAGCCTGGTCCCTCTGATAATCTAATATTTAGCTTTGAATAGATCTTGCCAGGGTCCCACAACAGCTTCAAGTTTCCACTACCATTTGCACAAAAGACTAATGCCAGACAGTTTTAAGTTTTTCATCCCCAAACCTCCTTTTGCTTTGGGTTAGCAACAAGGGCCCACCTAACCATATGGTATTGTTTTCTTTCAGCTGCCACACTGCTAAAAGAACTTCCTTAAGACCTTGTTCATCTGCTTAATCACAATGTCTTTCATGAGAGTATTAACAGAAAACTACCATAATTTGACCGACTCTTCAGAAAACTACCACTTTAGAGCATCTCCAGCCGCGCCCCCCAACAGGCCCCCCAGGACGCCGAAAATTGCCGGTTGGGCCCTTTTTTCCGCCCGGCGGTCACAGGCCGAACCCGGCGCACTGGGGAGCAATTGGGGGCTCCAGTGCAAGGGAAAAGCGTGGCTGGCCCACGCCGTCAGGGGAAAAGTCAAGGTTTTCTTCCCAGACTCGCCTCCCACCCCCCGCGCCCTCGGCCTACCACTAGCTATATCCCGGCGCCGCCCGCCGCCCTTCACCGCTAGATAGTCATTCCCCGCCGGAAAAATAGCAGCGCTTCGCCGCGGCAGCCCCTCCAACAGCAGTTGGGCATTTTCGGCCGCCGTTTCCAGCTGCGGAGGAGCAGTTTAACGGTGGGTACACGCCTAACGGGCGCAAGGTGTTCGGCGATTTGCCTGCCTCGGTGATGGACTCGGATGACGCGGAAGCGCTCGCCGCGCTGCTGGAGGAGGAAGCCGAGGCCGACGTCCAGGAAGAAGAGCATCTCATGGTGCTTGCCGCCCTCGCCTAGCTGCTGGAGAGCAATGAAAAGCCGCGGCGAGGTGGCTCGGCGCCTGGGCGGGTGAAAGCAAAGAACCGGCATCGTCTCGAAGGCTACTGCATGCTCTACTCCGACTACTTCGCTGATGCTCCACTTCATGGCGAGAAAACATTTCGGCGCCGTTATCGGATGAGCCGAAAGCTCTTCCTCAGGATTGTGAATTCCATCCGGGAGTTCGACAACTACTTCAAGTGCAAGATGGATTGCACCGGCGCTCTTGGATTCACCTCCATCCAGAAGTGCACGACAGCGACGAGGATGCTTGCATATGGAGCTCCCGGTGATTCACTCGACGACTATGGGCGCATGGCCGAGTCCACCAGCATAGAGTGTTTCTACAAGTTCTGTCGGGCGGTGGTGGCAGTGTTTGGACCACAATACTTGAGAACACCCAATGCGGAAGACACTGCTCGCATCCTAGCACAAAATGCAGCAAGAGGATTTCCTGGGATGCTTGGAAGCATCGATTGCATGCATTGGAAATGGAAGAATTGCTCATTTGCTTGGCAGGGGATGTACAAAGGCGCCAAAGGCGGTTGCAGTGTGGTGCTTGAGGCGGTGGCCACACAGGATCTCTGGATTTGGCACTCCTTCTTTGGTATGCCAGGAACTCACAATGACATCAACATGCTGCAGTGCTCTCCTGTCTTTGCCAAGCTTGTTGAAGGTCATTCTCCTCCGGTGAACTTCGAGATCAATGGGCGGCACTACAACAAGGGCTACTATCTAGCTGATGGCATCTATCCGAGATGGTCGACATTTGTGAAGACCATCTCAAACCCTGTGCCAAGAGGCAAGAACGCCTGGTTTGTGAAGATTCAGGAGGCGTGCAGGAAGGATGTCGAGCGGGCATTTGGTGTGCTCCAATCTCGATTTGTTGTTGTCCGGTACCCCGCTCAAACGTGGTCCAAAGATCAAATGTGGGAGATTATGACTTGTTGTGTCATCTTGCACAATATGATCATTGAGAGCGAGCAAGAAGACCCAGTGTTTGACACTGAACCATACTACACGCAGGGTCCTCTAGCCGAAGTTGATCACCAACTACCGGCAACTTGGACGCCGTGTGATGGCACGACTACAAGTTAATTTGCCTATCGTATTGAACCATACTACCAGAAAGATCATCAACTTGGACGCCGTGTGATGGCACGACTACAGGGTCCTCTAGCATAATTTGTATTGAACTATTTGTTGTTGTATTATTTTGTTGAAGTATTTGATTTTTCTGTGATGAAATATGTGATAAGAAAAAATTGGGTTGATAATTGAACGTCGAGACACGGCGAACCACGTCGAATATGGGCCTATTCTCGCCCATATGGGACCTTTATTCGCCGAAATGGGGCTGCAAACTGAGCCAATTTCGGCGCCTGAAGGCGACGACTGGGTGCAAAACCATCCCAGCGCCGATTGTACCGCCGGCTCGCCCTCAGGGGACGATTTTTATGTGTCCTGGAGGGCCAACGACTGGAGATGCTCTTAGAAATTTTTGCTGAAAGGTACCACTCTACGACTAATTTTCTTCGAAAACCACCAAGTATGACAGTTGCTCGATTCAACCAGTTTAAACCCGTCTATGATAGAGATGGCCCACATGTAAGCGCTGATGTGGCATAGTAGTCAAACTCTGTTAGATTGACCAGTAAGTTGGGCGTTATGACGTGCGGACCCACATGTCAGCATCAACGACAGAGGCCATTTCCTCGAGCATGTTGTATACATGACGGAGCACGAGCTGCCATGGCCCCTGTCGAAGGAGGAGAGGAAGGGCACCAAAGTGCGGACGGGCGTGAGCAGTCGCAACCGCGAGCAGAAGTGGTCGTGCACGGGCTAGTGGATGGTGAGCACGACGGTCTTGATGTGCGCGGTGGCCATGTCCTGTGTGTGGTGGCCATGTCCTTGGGCCGCGCCTCCGCGGCACCCAGCGACGGCATAGGGCTGACCGCAAGCCCGTTGAGGCGACCTCGACAGTGAGGTGGTGGACAAGGTTGGCGCCCAGGAGACGCCGGAGATGAAAGTCCGGGCGAAGCAAGCGGATCCCGCGAGCCACTGGTCGGTGCTGGCGCCGAGCTCGGCCTGGCCGCAGAACCAGGAGGGGAAAGTCGTGCCATCGTCGATGGCTGCGGGCAGGCGGTGTTGCACGGACAACACGGCGGTCGGGAGCTCGACGGCCGCACGGAGAAGAACGGCTGGAAGGTTGGCTGCGCGAAGGAGACGAGGCAGTAGCCGCCGCCATGGAAGTACACCAGCATCGGGAGCTTGCCACTTCCGCCACCGACGCCGGCCTATAGACACGGACGCGCCGTAGATGGGGAATTGAAGAAGGTAGAGTTGACATATGAGTCCCACATGTCAACAGTCAACATAGCGGTCAATCAAGCGGTGTTGACTACTCTGGCACGTCAGCACTTACGAGTGGGCCCAAGCAAAAAATTCTTAAGTGATCGTTTTTTCGGAAGGGGCGGTCGAATTATGGTAGCTTTTTGTTAAATACTTCATTCATGAGGAATATGAACATATGATAAACAGTTGTATTGAACACAGTTGAACTGATCAGAACTAATCTGCCACCAGGAACAGAGAACTTCCCATCCAGCCATCAAGATGCTTTCCCAAGTATTCAATCAGCGGGATCAATCAACAGAGTGTAATCTAGAGGCACAACCAGGGACCCCAAAGATATTCCAGTATCATCATAAGTTCATAACTTCACTTTTCAAGAAGTTATTTTTGAGCCTCAGCATAGTCTCAAACAAATAAAGGATTAGTTTCATATGGTCATTTGAGGCATATCTCGCAAAGTTCATGCAGAGTACATATGCAATTGGGTAAATATAATTACCAAGATAGAAGCTCCGTGTGATAAAATTGCCTCCCAGAACTCCACCACTCCACAGCCCCACTAAGGGACGCTTCATGGGGATCTAGAGACTATCTGGTGCACCGGTGGGCACCCGGCTCCAATTTGTACCTCCTAAAGTTCACATAGACACAATGTAAATCTATGTTCTGCGATGTTAGAAAATTCTAGTCCAAAATTAAAATATAACTCAAAAGCAAAACAAAAAATGAGTGTATCAGTGGTGATAGCCAAATCTGAAGCCCAACTTACATTCGGTACTATTTCATATCAAATTTGTCTATTCTATCCACCACATTTGCTATGAATTTTGACTAAATTTTTATTGTATGTTCGATACAAGTGTTATGTATGTCCTAATATTCCGTCACCTCTAAATAAGTCACACCACCGTGCATGGTCATGGCTTACCACCACCTCTTCACACTTGTCGTGGGCGTTTGCCGCGTTGTAGACCTAGTGGATGGCCGACAACCTCATGCGTCCGAGGAAATGGGCCTGCTCAAGAAGGTGACGTGTTGGAGATCAATGACAACCGCCTCCTAGGAGCACTATGTGTGGCGGTATAATGATATTCCGAACTGGGAGTAGCTTGGAGGGTTAAGTTTGTTGTGGTGCAGCTAGCCCACTAAATTTCAAGGTCTAGACCTGTCATGTATTTTTCCTGGATTCATTTCAAGTTTTTTTGGTGATGTCATCAATCTTCAGGATTTGCCTGCTCAGCCTGTAGAGGGTGCTATGTGCGCCTCTATGTTTGTATTGTGTTTTAAGAAAAAACAAACGATATTTGCAAGGAAAGGAATACATGAAAATTGCTTAATCAAAAGAAAAGTCAACTAATTCCATCCTTGCAACACATGCATGCATGTTGCTCTGCTGACAACTCAGGCTTGACAAAGCATCTTCAGCATTGCTCTATTTTCTTCTAATACACTTGTGGCCGTTGGTACTTAACTAAGCAATGACGACACATGAACTAAACTAAGCGGGGCGAAGACTTTCGCCACGAATATCCCGATCAATTCTGCCCTGGCCCTGCCAATGTGCAATATAAAGGAGGATAATGAGAAGGAAGCTCGTTAATTCGGCAGGGCAAGGTCATACTCATACACCATCTCCCAATCATCGTCAATGGCGTCTGCCGGAAAGGAGGAGCAGGTCAGTGCTACCCCAACCGTGGACGCTGGCCAAGCGCGAGCGCTCCTGAGCTCCGGCGGCGGAGGTCACGCGTATCTGGACGTCAGGCTGCCGGTGGACTTCGACAAGGACCATGCCGCCGGCGCCGTCAACGTACCCTACTACCTCGCCGTTACTCCCCAGGGTTAGCTGCTTGACCTGTCAATCCCTTGCCTTGATCAGCAAAATGTTTAACTTTCCTTTAGATCTATCGCTGATACTAGTGTTTTCCCATCCTCCTTTCTGATTATCTCAAGGGAAGGAGAAGAACCCGAAATTCGTGGAGGAAGTAGCTGCGCTCTATGGGAAGGAACATCACTTGGTCGTGGTAATTAATAAACTCGTGAACGTTTGATCATCTCCCTCGTGTACAGTAGCCACACTAGATGTGTGTTTTAATTTAATTTTGTGCCCTCGTAGGCTTGCCGCACTGGCGTGAGATCCAAGCTTGCGACCGCGGACCTCGTAAATGCGGTAATTAAGGCCTGCCCAACCCGGTCAATTCTCGCTCAATCTAGCTTGAACCGCCAAAACGTCTTATATTTAGTTTCAGAGGTAGTAATATCTTACTTGTGATCTGGGTGTACGTGCAGGGGTATGAGAACGCGAGGAGCCTGCAAGGTGGCTACGTTGCCTTCCTCCAGAGCGCAGCCGCGGATCAGCAGCCAGCACCTCAGCAGTTGTGAACTTGACTCATGCATGAATGCATGATCAAGCGGAATAAATTCGGAACTTCTTTACATGTGCCCACCATGTTTTCCTTTTTGAACTCTTCACCATGTTCATGATGATGTAAAGACACGGGAGTTGTGTGTACGAATGGGAATCTGTCACCATTTCAACGGGCCGGGGTTGGGGCATATATGTCTGCAGATTTGCGCTTGAGGATGTTTTTCACATTGTGTTTCCATTGATGATTGATTGTTGTCTCCCATCATGTTTTCTTTTTTTGAACACCATCTTATATTAATTAACCAACCACACAAGTACACTCATTCGATACAATATTCACTACATAGGGCGGTACATCATTTTCAAGAATACCATTTAATCTAGTGTCAAAGCTATACTTAGCGATTAAATAAGCCACCATATTGGCCGTACGGCTAATCTTTAACAATTGAAGATTGTTGATCAACTTCGAGATACTCAACGCTTTCATCTTCAAGTCACGCATAGCTGACCTATGTCATAGTCCCCCGATGCATGAGACGCTACCATAAAAGTGCAATCAGTCTATAAAATTATAGGATTATAAAGAGAAATACCTATGTAGAGACCGGCAATGCAAGCCCTAAGCTCCGCTTCCTCCACGCTTTGACAGGCACCAATGAAATCCCACGACGAAACAATAACTTCCCCTTCCTCGTCCCTGACTACCACCCCCACACTGGCTTCTCTAATGGACTCCATGAAGCTAGCATCAACATTAATCTTGAACCAACCTGCAGGAGGTGGGGACCAGCCACTACTCATGTCCAGAGAATTAGGAACTCCGCTAATCCGGCCCAACAGACCTTTTCCTTTATTATGAAAATCCACTGGCATCGGAGAATGATATGCACCAAAGGACGCCCAATAACTCTCCACAAAGCAAGTAGAAGCTGAAACTGATTCCTTTCCTTTACCAAAGATCAAATCATTTCTCAAATGTCAGGTCCTCTAGAATAAGAATATAATTTGGTCTCGCATTACGGGGATTACGGGGTTTAATTGACTCAGGAGAACAACAAACCAATCATACCTCGTATATCTGAAAACCTCCTCATCAGGTAGAGCCCGAATGTTCCTCATGGGCATGCGAAGTGCACGCGCCTTCGGGCACAAGACAAGCGCATGGAAGGTATTTTCATCCTTCATGCCACAAATAGAACATGTACTAACAAAGGCTTGATGATGCGCCACTCTATTAACCTGTACGGCCAAGCTATTGGAAGCAACCCTCCATGCAAAAATATGAATCTTCTGAGGAATGTTTGCCTTCCAAATAATATTCCAAATTTTCCTCTCCGTCCTGGATTGCCCCTCATCCTCTTTTTTATCCTTAAGGGTGAGCGCTAACTTGTACGCACTCCTAACTGAGAACAACCCTGACTTTTCATAATGCCAAGCAACATAATCTGCCTCCCCATTTGATTGGATCCGCAACCTCAAAATCTCATCCGCATCATAAGGGTAAAATAAATGCCTAACCAGCTCCTCATCCCATCTCCTTTCTCCACTCATGAACAATTCCTCAACCCATTTAACTCTAGTTCTATTCTTCTTAGCAGTGATTTTAAGTCCAGAGGCTCTAGGAAGCCAATTATCTCTCCAAATATGTATATTAGCCCCATCACACACTCTCCAAATAACTCCGGATTTAAGCAGCTTCAACCCATGCAGAATACCTTGCCATGTGAGAGAAGCCGACTGCAGGAAAGCTGTGTCTAAAATATGCCCCTGTGGATAATATTTTGCCTTGATCACTCTGGCACACAGAGATTCTGAATTCACCACCAGCCTCCATGCCTGCTTCGCTAAAAGAGCCTGATTAAATAATCTGAGATCTCTAAAACCCATACCACCCTCCGCTTTAGGCTTTGTCATCTTATCCCAAGCCAACCAGTGAGTCTTCCTTCTGTTTTCCTCATCCCCCACCAGAAATTCCTTATAATCTGAGACAATTCCTCGCACAGAGACGTCGGGAATTTAAAAATACCCATAGCATACACCGGAAGAGCTTGCAGAACAGATTTAATCAACGTTTCTTTCGCCCCACAAGAAGCATATTTCTCTATCCAGTCCGATAGTATTTTGAGAGCTTTGTCCTTAGTGGATTGAAATTTGCCCGCCTTCGTTCGACCTTGAGGCACCGGTAGACCAAGATATTTGTCCTCAAATCCTTCGGCGGTAATGCACAAAATTACCATAACAGCCACTTGAACTTCCATACTACATTTTTTACCAAACATGATAGAGCATTTATCTGGGCTCAACAATTGGCCAGTCCCTTTCTCATAGGTTGAAATGATATTTTTAAATGTCAACGCTTGATCAATGGCTCCCTTGAAAAATAATAGACAGTCATCTGCAAACAATAGATGTGAAATACCCGGCACTTGCCTGTTCACCTTGAATTCTAGCAGCGCTCCTCTATTACACGCATCCTGTAACAACACAGAGAGAGCCTTGGCCACGAACAAGAATAAATAAGAAGATAGAGGGTCTCCTTGCCTGATACCACATGAAGGCGTAAATGACTCCAAGAGTTGGCCGTTAAAGCAAAAAGAGAATTTCACCGAGGTAACACAGGCCATAATCCACTTTATCCATCCTCTCGCAAATCCGAGTGCACTCAACATACACTTCAGAAAATTCCAATCCACTCTATCATAAACCTTAGCTAGATCAAGTTTATACGCACAAAACTCACCCCACCCGTCCTTGAGAGTGCTTAAAGAGTGCATACATTCAAACGCAATAAGCGCATTATCAGATATCAGTCTCCCAGGAATAAAAGCACTTTGTGTTGGAGAGATCATACCGTCAAGGAGCGGCCTCAATCTGTTCACTAGGCACTTTCAGATAATTTTATAAATGACATTGCAGAGGCTGATAGGCCGAAATTCTTTGATCGATTGGGGGTTCTTTACCTTTGGTATAAGGACAATTACTGTATCATTAACACCTTCCAGCATCATACCTGTATCAAAGAACTTTTTAACTGCATGAATAATGTCCTCCTTCAACACTCCCCAATTGCGCTGAAAAAACCATGTTTTCGTTCAGCCTTTGGCCTGAATTGATTTGTTCCTTCAGTCTTTACTCTAAAAATTCAGAGTCTACTTCAGACTTTACTCTGAAAATTCAGAGTCCTCTCTAGTGGGATCATTTCTCCATAGCTTTATAGACAAAAAAAACTCTCATGATTTTCACTATCTTGTTCATCTTTTTCTTTTTTTGCGAAAGGATCTTGTTCATCTTTGATTCACAGGATTTGTTAAATACACAGAAATGAAGTGATATGTCATCTCCAATACTATTATAAGATGAATATATGCATTTGATTGTGTGTTGGTAAAAGCGTATGATTTTTCGCATGAGGTTGGACTGGATGATTTTTTTTCTACAAAAACTAGTACTGATAAATTATAAGAAAAATTACCAAAAAAAATATAAGGGAAAATTCCTTTTTTTAGAAACAGAAAAAATTCCTATGAATTGCAATCCCACGAATCAAATAACTCAAGTGAACAAAATTCTCCAGGATTTTCTTTACAATTCCTTGAATCAAAGAAGTGGGCTTCCCTTAAAAAAAGAAGTGGGCTTGCAAATCCTATCACGTGACCTATTTATCAAAATCACTAATTAAGGAGTACTCGTTGCAAAGAACACTCCACTTTCCTAGGTCGCGACAAGTGGCGCACATGCAGCGCGCCACTTGTCGCAACCTGAGAGTTTTCCCTTTTTCGTAGATCTATTTATTCAAAACGTTTTATCTTTTAAACCGTGCGTCCAAATCTCGAATCGTTTTCACCATTGGATTCCTCGTGTCGACATCTTCAAAACTAGACCCCGTGTTGATAGGTTTTGACGAACATTTTTTTACAAAAAAACGGACGAAAAAACCGGGCGAAAAAACCAAACCGGGAGCACGGGTTTATTCTTTTCCAAAAGAGGCACGCCCGTGCCTCTCACGAAATCACACCCGTGCCTCTCGTGGAAGCAAAACCATGACTCTCATGGAAGGAAAAAAAAACAGAAAACACGTTTTTTTTTTGTTTCCGAGAGGCACGGTCGTGACTCTCGCGAAAACACAATCGTGCCTCTCGCGGAAGCAAAACCGTGACTCTCGCGAAAGAGAAAAAAGAGAAAACGCTTATTTTTTTCCCTTTTTGAGAGGCGCGGCCGTGACTTTTGCGAAAGCACAACAGTGCATCTCGCGGAAGCAAAACCGTGACTCCCGTAAAAGAAAAAAAAACAGAAAACACGTTTTGTTTTTCCCTTTCCGAGAGGCACGGCCGTGACTCTCGCGAAAGCATAATCGTGCCTCTCACGAAAACAAAACCGTGACTCTCGCGAAAGAAAAAAACAGAAAACACGTTTTTTTTTGTTTCCGAAAGGCACGGCCGTGACTCTCGCGGAAAAAAACCGTGACTTTCGCGAAAGGAAAAATAAGAAAACACGTTTTTTCGCGTAATTTTTTTTGATCAAAAAGCTAAGGAAGACCGGGGGAAAACCAAAACGTAAAAAAAAACCAAAAAGAAAACCGTTTAAAAAGCTGAAAACGCGTGCGGGAAAATAAAAAACAAAATCCGAAGGAAACATCCAGAGTGCGACATGTGGCAAATGGCTGAGAGCGCGGCAAGTGGCGCTGATCGTTGCGAGGCTCCCGAAGGAGCGCTCTTTAACTAGTTGATCTCCGAAATCACTAATTAAGGAGTACTCGTTGTAAGAACACTCCATTTTCCCAGGTCGCGACAAGTGGCGCACATGCAGCGCGCCATTTGTCGCAACCTGGGAGTTTTTCCTTTTTTCGTAGATTCGTTTATTCAGAACGCTTTATCTTTTAAACCGCGCGTCCAAATCTCGAACCGTTTTCACCATTGTATTCCTCGCGTCGAGATTTTCAAAACAAAATCCCATGTTGATAGGTTTTGATGAACTTTTTTTCACGAAAAAAACCAAACAAAAAAACAAGCGAAAAAACCGAACCGGGAGCATGGTTTTTCCCTTTCTGAAAGAGGCACACCCATGCCTCTCATGAAATCACCCCCGTGCCTCTCATGGAAGCAAAACTGTGACTCTCATGAAAGAAAAAAAAACAAAAAACATGTATTTTTTTCCTTTTCTGAGAGGCACGGCCGTGACTCTCGCGAAAGCACAAGCGTGCCTCTCGCGGAAGCAAAACCGTGACTCTCGCGAAAGAAAAAAAAATAGAAAACACATTTTGTTTTTCCCTTTTCGAGAGGCACGACCGTGACTCTCACGAAAGCACAACCGTGCCTCTCGCGGAAGCAAAACCGTGACTCTCGCGAAAGAAAAATAAATAGAAAACGCGTTTATTTCTGTTTCCGAAAGGCACGGTCGTGACTCTCGCTAAAGCACAAGCGTGCCTCTCGCGAAAAAAAACCGTAAGTTTTGCAAAAGGAAAAAAAAGAAAACGTGTTTTTTCGCGCAATTTTTTTTCCAATTTTTTTTATTGAAAAGCTAAGGAAGACCGGGGAAAAACCAAAATGTCGAAAAAAACCGAAAAAAACTGTTTAAAAAGCCAAAAACGCGTGCGGAAAAATTAAAAAAAAACACGGATGGAATGTTCAAAGCGCGACACGTGGTGAATGACTGAGAGCGCGCCAAGTGGCGCTGATCGTTGCCAGGCTCCTGAAGGACGAAATCACTAATTAAGGAGTACTCGTTGCAAAGAACACTTCACTTTCCCAGGTCGCGACAAGTGGCGCACATTCAGCGCGCCACTTGTCATAACCTGGGAGTTTTCCCTTTTTTCGTGACCGTTTATTCAAAACATTTTATCTCTTAAACCGTGCGTCCATATCTCGAACCGTTTTCACCATTGGATTCCTCGCGTCGAGATCTTCAAAACTAGATCCCATGTTGATAGGTTTTGACGAACTTTTTTTTTCATAAAAAAACCGAATGAAAAAACGAACCGGGAGCACGTTTTTTTTCCCTTTCCGGAAGAGGCACGCCCGTGCCTCTCGTAAAATCACAACCGTGCCTCTCGTGGAAGCAAAACCATGACTCTCGTGTAAGGGAAAAAGAACAAAAAACACGTTTTTTTTTCGTTTTCGAGAGACACGGCCGTGACTCTCGCGAAAGCACAACCGTACCTCTCGTGAAAGCAAAACCGTGACTCTCGCGAAAGAAAAAAAACAGAAAATGCGTATTTTTTCTTTTCCGAGAGGCACGGCCGTGACTTTCGCGTAAGCACAACCGTGCCTCTCGCGGAAGCAAAACCGTGACTCTCACGAACGAAAAAAAAACAGAAAACACATTTTGTTTTTCCCTTTCCGAGAGGCACGGCCGTGACTCTGGCGAAAGAAAAACCATGACTCTCGCAAAAGAAAAAAATGTGTTTTTTTTCGTTTCTGAGAGGCACGGCCGTGACTCTCGTTAAAGCACAACCGTGCCTTTTGCGGAAGAAAAACCGTGACTTTCACGGAAGGAAAAAAAACACATTTTTTCATGAAAAAAATTTCAATTTTTTTATCAAAAAGCTAAGAAAGACCGAGGAAAAACCAAAACGTAAAAAAACTCAAAAAAACTGTTTAAATAGCCGAAAACGCGTGCGGAAAAATAAAAAAAAATCCGAAAGGAGCGTCTAGAACGCGACACGTGGCGAATGACTGAAAGCACGCCAAATGGCACTGATCGTTACGAGGCTCCCGAAGGAGTGCTCGTTAACTACTTGCTCCCCCGAAGGAACGCTCGTTGACTAGTTGCTCCGGTTGCTCTCCCTATTTATCCTCTCAGATTTGGGCCATTGAGAAAATCCGAGCCCAACCTGTTTTCTCTCGAGGGGATTGGACCGGCAGGAGCAGGCTCCAGCCCATATGCCACATTCCGATCGGTGGCGCTGCTCCGCCGCCCAGCGCCTCTCCGCGCAGTCCGGCGGCCGCATCGCCTCTCGGCCTCCGCGAAAGCTATCCAAGACACGGCGAGAAGCAGCCATTCTCGTGTTCATCTCCCAGTTCACCACTCCCGCGTAGAACGGCAACTCGCAAACCCTAGCGAATCTCCCGATCTGCAGCCACCCGGCACGTGCCGGCGGCCGGAATTGAACAGCGATTCGGGAATCTTACGAACCGGCGGTTGGCGGCCGGTGCTAGCGCATATGTTTCGACAATCTACGACTCGGAGGTAATCCGCCCAATATTTATCCCTTTTTTTTGTATTTGTAAAACTTGGGTTAGAGGAATTTCATCAGCGTTCTTGCTTAAACTTGATATTTGATCATGCCAACTTTGTCAGTAGTTGTTTTTTGGAGGACCAATTTGTTATATATGCAGCCATCGGCGGACCTCACATGTCAGTGACACAAAGGGGGGCTTATGATCAAAGGCACACGAACTGGGGGGGTTATCATCAATTATTATTCATCAGCAAGCAAACAACATACAACTTTAAAAGATTCTACTAATATATTAGTACGACGCGGTTGAGGTGGATACAAAGATGTGAACAACTAAGGCATGTTCACCTCTATCTTTTGCATACTAGACCATATTGCAGTTGAACTGGGCTTACCCAAAATATCTGAATAATATTAACTGGTCATATAGCACCCCTACCCCAAAGAAAAGACCAAACGATATCGCAAAGATGACCTTCATGCTGTATTCTCTTGCAGAGATGATGTACATGGGAGCTTCTTCAGCCGAACTGCAATCCCTAATAAGCAGAGAGCCGCACAGCTTCGGGTTCCCGTCAAAACTAGAAGTTGGAAACGTGCTCAGCTGGCCTGTTGTTGGAATAGGTCCTCCTAGGTCGTTGTTA
The DNA here is from genome assembly GCF_002162155.2 of Triticum dicoccoides. Taxonomy (NCBI): domain Eukaryota; kingdom Viridiplantae; phylum Streptophyta; class Magnoliopsida; order Poales; family Poaceae; genus Triticum; species Triticum dicoccoides. The sequence goes on from NC_041390.1 coordinate 106,927,529, forward strand.
GACATGTTGAACTCAGAAAGGAAGTGAAGGGTCTCAAATGCCGCAGGAATTTCACCAGTCAGATGGTTATTAGACAAATCTAGGATCTGCAGGTTCGTCAGGTTGCAGACTGATTGTGGTATCTCTCCATAAAAGTTGTTGAAACTCAAGTCCAGGCAAAGGAGTGCTTTCAGATGACCAATCTCTTGGGGGATTGTACCGGTGAGTTTATTCTTACCGAGTTTCAGCACTTTTGGCCAATCACTGCCCATGCGGTACTGAAATGATGGGTACACATAAAAAATTGGTAGATCAACGAGGTTTGGGTCCAAATATATGGCAGCATTGTCTGATTTTAGCATTGGCATCTCCATCAAGGTGATTGGGATTGTCCCAGTAAGGCTGTTGTTTGATACATCCAGACTGAAGAGGTAATTTAGTGAGTTGATCCAGCTTGGCATCGTTCCAGTGAGTCGATTACTTTGTAATTGTAGTATCTTCAGATTTGTGAGCTTTGATAACCAAATAGGTACCCTTCCAGTCAACGAACACCAGTCCATGGTAAGAAGTTGAAGATTCTGAAAACCATCAATGGTTTCATCTTGTGGCATGGCCTCATTCATGAAGTTTGTGCCAATAACCAAGGCGCTGATATTCCTGCAGCTCTTAAGGGCATGCAAAACTTTTGTGATATTTGTAAAGGAGTTTCTACTAATTGATAGGAAGGACAGGTGCTTCAGATTGCCAATTCTTGATGAGATTTCACCACGGAAATGGTTCTCTGACAGCCGCAGTGCTGTCAAATTGCTGCATGAGTAAATGCTTTCTGGAATTATACCACTGAGATTGTTCCTCAGGAGATCTAAACTTTTTAGATTCTGTAGGGCAGCGAAGTTTACCTTCCCCAGATCTCCACTGAAGTTGTTGAACTTCAGATCAATGATTTTGAGATTTGTACAGTTGCCCAGTGTTGATGGCAACTCCCCAGACATGTCATTGCTACCAAAATGCAGCTCCTCCAGCCTCTTGAGCAGACCTATCGACTGTGGAATCTTGCCACTGAAGTGATTCCCTTCAAGGTCAAGAGTAGCTAGATTACTGAGTTTGACTATATGTGCTCCATCAAGTTCTCCTTGTAAACCATTGTTGGGGAAGGAGAGGTACTCCAGCGAGGTAGCGCAGAAGGTATCAACAGGGAGAATCCCACTTAGGTTGTTGTTGCCAGCCTTGAGCACTTTGAGCTTGGAACAATTACCCAACGTGTTTGGTATGTCACCACTCAATTGGTTGTAACAGAGGTCAAGCAAAGCTAAATATGGCGACCCAAGGCAGAGAGAAGGTGGTATGTTCCCAGTGAAGCTGTTATTGCTGGCGTTGAGCGCGATCAGACTGTTCATCACCTTCCATGTGGCTGATGGAAATTGCGAGCTGAACTGGTTGCTTGAGATGTTGAGTACCTGCAGAGGCCGGTTGGTGGTAACCAAGGACGGAAACTCAGGCAGCGGTCCGTTGAGCCGACTGAAGCTGACATCGAGGACGATGATGCTTCCAGAGAACACGAGCTCCGCTGGTAGACCACCGGAGAATGAGTTGTGCGAGAGGTTAACACGCAGCAGGCTGGTGAGGTTGGCGAGGAACGGTGAGATGGGCCCTTCAAGTCCTTTGGACTCCAGGGAGACCCCAGTGACGGCCCCATCTCCATTGCAGGAGATGCCTTCCCACTCGCAGCAGTCTGTGCCGCTGTTGTGCCAGGACGTGGCGATGCCACCATCACGCGACAGTCCGGCAAGGAACTGGAGGAGGTTGCGCTTCTCCTGTTCGGTGCATGCAGTGGCGGGAGAGGCTAAGAGGAGCAGCAGGAACAGCTGCAGCACGACCGGATGAACGGTGAATGAGCACATTGGTTAGTGTTTCTCCCCCCTTCTTGTTTTGCTGTTGCTTGAAGAATGCATGCAGTGCTGGTACTAGCTATCATCTAGCAGTGGATTTATTTGCGCATCAGAGCGACTGAACACCATTCATGAGATTCCATATTTCTTGTCATGGGTGCACCTCAGTGCACGGGGCCACGATCGGTCGGTACACTAAAAGACAGTGACACTAGCATAGGAAAGCAACATCTGTGCCTACCCATTATAGCTATAATAAAACCATGTAAACTAGTTTATATAGCTATCACTTAGTTATGGATGGATTAGTAGCTACTGATTAGTCCAAAAATTTCAAGTAGCAAGAAATCAATCTATTTATTTCACTGCCCCAAGTTTCATGTTAAGTGTAAATGCCTGAAGAGAGTAAGGTTAAGTACTAGTTTAGTCATCTTGCCTGACCTATTCATTGCATTGCTGCTCAAGAGTGCATATTGTCCAGGGCCCGGGGGTGGTGGTCTCCTCTACAGACTTACTACCGCATGTTTATGGCATGAGCTAGTGAGGCCCTAGGTGGTATGAACCTAGTTTTTGGCCCAGGGGGTACGAACCTACATTTGTCCCAGGTGGTACCAACCTAAATTTGGAAACGTGATTCATGTATGGGAGGTATTCTGCTCGATAATTATTATGTGATGTCATTTTCCGCCTGCTGTATGAATTAATACCCAACATTTCAGTTTGAAAACTGCTTTATGGTTGTGTTTTTTCTCATGCTTCATGTTACTAGTTTCCCAGAAATCTTATTTACTCATTTCCTTGGGAGAGGTCCTAGAACAAAAGCAGAATCAAAGGCACATATGCATCATCCATTAATGTATATATTTCAGATGCACAAAGAGTGCCTATGGATTATTCATCTGTTCTTTTGTGGGAAAGAAGCTTTGAGCTTCAACTCCCTATGTCTGTTTTTCCTCTTGCCATTTCCCTTTTTGGACACACACACAGAAACAAAAAAAAAACAGCATGTAGATGTCTGCACATGAGATAGACATTCCTGCTTTCACTACTCGGGCAGCTCGAGTTCACCTGTTCAACAACTGTTCTTGATCAAGTCCTTTTTAGGACATTGTAATGACAATTCCTTTTTTTAAATTTGCTTCATGCACTGCCAACCTCTCTTGCTAGCTAATTCTTTTCAGGCAGCTAATTTGGCCTCAGATGCAGTTTGCAGCAATATTGTTGCCATGTTTTTCCATTATTATTTCTGTACATACACAATTTTTGTTGCCAAAGCTGCTCCTCTTCATTGTTTTGATTGATTTGTGCCAATATTTTCCCTACCAGCCAAAATTTCGGCAAGGGACGGTGAGACGCACCCTTCAAGTCTTCTAAATGCCAGGGAGACTTAAGTGACAGACCTGTCTTCTTCATTACAGGCGATGCCTTCCCACTCGTAGCAGGCCGTGCTGTTGTTACGCCACGACATGGCGAGGCCGCCATCTCACGACAGCCCAGAAAGGAAACGGAGGAGGCTGCGCTTCTCCTGCTCAGTGCATGCGGTGGCGGGAGAGGCAAAGAAGAGCAGCAGGAACAACTGCAGCACTACCGGAGGAACAGTG
>NC_041390.1:106931105-106956739 GCF_002162155.2 Triticum dicoccoides
GTTTTGCTTTTGCTTGAACAATGCATGCAGTGCTGGTGCTAGTTATCATCTAGTAGTGGATTTATTTGCAAATTTGACCTACTGAACACCACTCATAAGATTCCCTATTTCATGTTGTGGGCACACCTTAGGGCCCTGGGCCACGGTTGGTCGATACACAAGACAGCGACACTAGCATAGGAAAGCAACATCCATGCCTATCAATTAGCTGCAGTAAAAGGCTATAAAATAGTTTATAAATCTGTCATTTAGTTATGGATGGATTAAATAGTTACCGATTAGTCCAAAAATTTCAAGTAGCAAGAAGCCAATCTATTATCTCGCTGCCCCAAGGTTCATGTCTAAGTGTAATATAGCTGAAGAACATATTGGAAGGTTAATTACTAGCTTGCTCATCTTTCCCGGCCTATTCATGGCATTGCTCCTCAATAATACATAGATATAGGTGGTGGTCTTTGGTTACAGACTTACAGCACTAGTTTTGTTTACCTCAAGTGACAGGCTGGCATTTGGTAGGCAGGCCCAAAGGGGGCACCAACCTACTAAGGCTGCGTTCGGTCCGGAGGAAAACTCAAAGGAATCTGATCCTGTGCTATTTTCTACCTTTGGTGCGTTCGGAGTGAAGGAAAAATGAGCAGTAAAACTTTGGAATGTCTCGATTCCTGTGTGATTCCTACAGATTTCACGGGAAAAGAAACATCCAGTCAGACCTCTTGTTTATCGCGGTTGGCCGAGGCAACACACTGGTTCTGACGTCTAATCCAATAAAATATTCATTATATGGCATGGAGTGTGAGAGAGTCAAGTCTGCAGCCAAATAAAAAACACCCAAGGTACGGGTCACAACTGAGGTGATGTGCAGCTTCTTTTGATCACCGCCGAACGGTTCACTCCTGACTATTTCTCTGTTTAAAATTCCTCAGTTTCATATGTGCTTGTTTTCCCTATTCCTTTACATTTTTTTGTTCCCATGTTTTCTGATCCTGCAAACCGAACAGAGCCTAATGGTTGTATTTTTCCCATGGTTCATGTCTATGGTGGATATTCTACTCATAATTATTATGTGGGGTCATTTCCCACCAGCTCTTTGACTCTTTGTAGCTGATGAAACATATCCATGATTTCAGTTTGAAAAATTCCTTAATGGTTATTTTTTCTGACTTGTAGCTAATGAATAAATATCCATGATTTCAGCTTGAAAAACCGCTTCATGGTTTTGTTTTTCTCATGCTTCCTGTCAGTTCCTCAGAAATCATATTAATGTCATTTCCTTTGGGAGAAGTCCTGGAACAAAAGCAGAATTAAAGGTACATATCACATATGCATCATCCATCAATGTAATATTTCAGTGGGCTAGACCACTGGAGGCTGGTGGTGTTGCCACAGTGATCTGCGGATGGCGTTGGCCGTTGGATGGGCCATTTTCGTTGTCTTGTGGGGGCTGAAGAGCCACAGCTTTGTTTCCCTTGAGAGTGTCTTCTCTCTCTGATGTTGGTCTATGCATGACGGCCTAGGCATCTACGCGACGGGCAGTGCCTCACAGTGGTAATACTGCGGCGAAGTCAAAATCCTCGGGTCATGATCACGACCTTGTAAAGCACGGTAATTGCGATGCTAATATATATGGGCTTTTTTTGTGATTGTAATATGTTTGATTGAATAGGTTGACATGTTAAATAGAGTGCAAAATCAAAGGAAATTGATTTGGGATCACGGCCTCCGTGGAGCCCGTATTTTTCTTTTTACAAAAACCATATTTGATTTAAAAAAAATCTGAAAAAATACACATGAACCTAGGGATATATATTACATCTCTGTAAACTTTCATGATGAAAGACGTCCTGTTTTTTTTTTATACAGCTCACACCAAAACGTATTTGAGCATGAAACTTTACAAGAATGTACTCCCTTTGTAAACTAATATAAGATTTTCATGTGTATTTGTTTTCAGAATTTTTTAAAATTTAAAATATGATTTTCGAAATTTTAAGGAACAGGGCTCTATGAAGCTCGGGAGCAAGAAATCCACTCGCAAAATCACATGCTTTTACAGTTCTCTTTTATATCAACGGTATCAATGTTAACATGTGAAAAAAGTGATATTGAGGGTCAGAGAGTGAGAGTGTCAACAGAATTCTATTTTCTCATATATCAGTTATGGTAGCCAAACGTGCTTTGCACGTACTCATACCTAGTCGATGTGAAGACAATGGCGTCTTCTGGGGATCTTGCATCCATTGAATCTTCCAAACTCTGGCTATTTCATTCTATATGAAAAATCCGGTAAGCCATGTTCCATATGGATAAGATATGGAGAAATTGAAAAAAAGGAGCTATGGGTAAAAAGGGAAAAGTGCTTATTTGCAGAAAGCAACAGGATCCAGAAACATGATACGTCAAGGTACATACTGACCAAACTACTTTACATGTTGAATCTTTCAGAAACATGCATTTGGGAACAACATGTGCATACAGCTTGGTTTGCCAGCAAGATTCAACCAATACATTATTAAGACCCATTGCACATAAATACAAAGATGTGAACATATCTGGATACTGGATCAGATTACAGTAAAGTGGGCTTAGCCGCCTAGCCAAAATATTTAAATAATACTAACTGGTCATATAGCACTGCTACCCAAAAGAACACACAAAATGCAATCACAAAGATGACCTTATCGATGTATTCTTTTGCAGATGTGATGTAGATGGGGGCTGCTTCAACCGAACCACAATGGTTAATAAGCACAGAGCCGCACAGCTTTGGGTTCCCACCAAAACTAGAATTTTGAAATGTGCTCAGCTGGCCTCTTGTTGGAATAGGTCCTTCTAGGTTATTGTTTGATATGTTGAATTGCGAAAGGAAGTGAAGGTTCTCCAATGCTGCAGGGATTGCACCCGTCAGATGATTATTAGACAGATCTAGCCTCTGCAGGTTTGTGAGATTGCAGATCGATTGTGGGATCTCTCCATAAAAGTTGTTGGAACTCAAGTTCATGTAAAGGAGGGCTTTCAGCTGACCGATCTCTCGTGGGATCATGCCTGTGAAATTATTTTTACCGAGATTCAGCTCTTTGGCCGAAGCACTGCCTATATGATATTGAAGTTGTGTCGGAGCCACACCATAAATAAGTAGACCAAGGTCAATGAGGCTTGGGTCCAAATACATGCCAGTCTTATCTGATTTTAATAGTGGCATCTGCATCAAGGTGACTGGTATTTCTCCAGTGAGACTGTTGTTAGATACGTCCAGACGAAAGAGGTGGTTTAGGGAGTTGATCCAGCTTGGCATTGGTCCAGTGAGTTGATTATTAGATAATAGTAGTATCTTCAGACTTGTGAGCTTTGACAACCAAGCAGGTATCCTTCCAGTCAAGGAACACTGGCACATGGAGAGAAACTGAAGATTCTGAAAACCGTCAATGATTTCATCTTGTGGCATGGCCTCATTCATGAAGTTTCTGCCAATAAGCAGGATGCTGATGTTCCTACAGCTCTCAAGGGCATGCAAAGTTTTTGTGATGTTCGTGAAAGAGTTTCTAACAAGTGACAGGAAGGACAAGTGCTTCAGATTGCCTATTCTCAGTGAGATCTCACCATGGAAATGGTTGCCCGACAACCGCAGAGCAGTCAAATTGCTGCATGAGTAAATGCTTTCTGGAACTATCCCATTGAGATTATTCTTAATGAGATCTAAACTTTTTAGATTCTGTAGGGTGGCGAAGTTTACCTTGCCTAGGTCTCCACTGAAGTCATTGAGCTTCAGATCAATGGTTTTGAGATTTTTGCAGTTGCTCAGAGTTGATGGCAGCTCCCCAGACATGTTATTGTTACCCAAATGGAGCTCCTCCAGCCTTGTGAGCTGACCTATGGACTCTGGAATTTTGCCACTGATGTGGTTCCCTCCAAGGTCAAGAGTACGAATATTACTGCGTCTGACTATGTGTGCTCCATCAAGTTCTCCTTGTAAACCATTGTTGGGGAAGGAGAGGTACTCTAGCGAGGCAGCGTGGAAGATTTCAACAGGGAGAGTCCCACTGAGGTTGTTATGGCCCACCTTGAGCACTTTGAGCTTGGAGCAATCACCTAGTGCAGTGGGAATATTGCCACTCAATTGGTTATAACAGAGGTCAAGCAATACCAAATATGGCGAGCCAAGGCAGAGAGAAGACGGTATGTTCCCGGTGAAGCTGTTATTGCTGGCGTTGAGTGCAATCAGATTTTTCATCACCTTCCATGTGGCTGATGGAAATTTTGAGCTGAACTGGTTGCTTGAGATGTTGAGTACCTGCAGAGGCCGGTTGGTGGTAACCAAGTACGGCAGGTCGGGCAGCGGTCCGTTGAGCTGGTTGAAGCTGACGTCAAGGATGATGATGCTTCCGGAGGACATGAGCTCTGGCAAAAGGCCACCAGAGAAGGGGTTGTACGAGAGATTGACATGTAGCAGGCTGGTGAGGTTGGCCAGGGATGGCGAGATGCACCCTTCAAGTCCTTTAGATCCCAGGGATACCTCAGTAACGGCCTCATCTTCATTGCAGACGACGCCTTCCCACTTGCAGCAGTTCGTGCTGTTGTCGCGCCATGACGTGGCGAGGCCACCATCTCGCGATAGCCCGGCTAGGAACCGGAGCAGATTATGCTTCTCCTGCTCGGTGCATGCGGTGGCGGGAGAGGCCAAGATGTGCAGCACCACGAACAGCACAACTGGAGGAACGGTGAAGGAAGGCATTGGCCGGTGTTTGTTCTCCTCCTTGTTTTTCTGTTGCTTGAAGAATGCACACGGTGCTGGTACTAGCTATCATTTAACAGGGGCTTTTATTTGCACATCAGAGCTACTGAACACCATTCATAAGATTCCTTATTTCATGTCATGGGTGCAGCTTAGCGTCCTGGGCCACGGTCGGTTGGTGCACAAATGCAATCAATCAGGTATCTCCTCGCCCCTAAGTTTGAAGTTATGTTTACGTGGTTGAAGAATATATTTGAGAGTGATGTTAATTACACCAGGGGTGATACGGGCGGAACCCTAAAACTGCCGCTAGGGTCTCCCCTTCGCCGCTGCGGGAGGATGCAGCCGAGCTAAGCCCATGGCGCGGATGGCGGAGGCGGCGTTCCTTTCCTTGTGGCGCAATGGGCGATCCCTGCTCCGAGATGATGGCTTGGCTTGCTCAGGGGCGGCGGCGTTGCCGGCTGTGCTCCAAGACCAGGGAGTGTGGAGCGACACAAGGCGTGTCGGCTCCAGATCTGGTGGCTGGGTGTGTCCAGGACTCTGTCCCTGGCCGGCGTAGATGTTTAGTTCTCCAGACTAAAGTCTTGCTGGATGCCGGTGCTGACAACACCTTCCAAGGAGTTCTGACACCTCTCCCTTCCTCGATGTCTTGTCTCCCAGTGAAAACCAAGATCCGCCTTGCCAGCTCGACGATGGCGATGCCTTTGGCATTGTTACTTTGGTGAATCGTCATTTTGGAGACTTGACCTCTTGGAGGGAGCACGTTTGTGGTGTCGTGGCTGGAGCCATCGGTAGTGCGGCGTCTGTGATGTTGTGTTCGTCTGGGACCGGCGGTGGTCGGCAATTGGAGCACTCCTGACTTGCGGATGCCGTCGGGCGAGTACGATTGGTCGTCCTCTTGGGATTGGAGCGGCACTTGTCCGGTTCTCTTTAGACATGCCTTCTCTCACCAGCGTCAACGAGGTTGTCGAACATGCTTGTGGCAGGCACGACCGATGCGACAGATTGGAATGCTCTTTGAGGATGTTGTGGCTAAGTCAAAATCGTCGGGTCATGAGCGCGACTAATGATGTATGATGATGTCGCGTTCGTCGGCAATGTGCTTTCTATCTGTGTTGTGTTCTCAGGCCTTTTTTCATTCTCGTATATGTTGTGGTACTTTAGACCTAGTTTAGCTAGGTGTGGTGTGCCTTTGCGCAGGTTTTCACCCGATTTTCCTCAAATAAACCGAGCACTTTCAGCCACCGGCTTCTTCTGCAATGGAGTCTTAGCAGTTCTCCTGCTAACTTTTCATAAAAAATGTTACTAGTTTTGCTCATCATGACCAACCTATTTATTGCGTTGCTGCCCAATAGTACATATAGCTATATAGCTGGTGGCCTTCGATTACACTAATAGTGCTGTTTATGGCATAAGCTAGTAGTGGTAGGCTGGCATTGATAGCCTGGCTAGTTTTGGGCCCGCTGAGTCTTAGAGGGAATTTGCTCACCCTACTGTTGGTATACATGGGTATGATATGTATGGACCGTACCCAAATATACTAGTGCTCCTGGGATGGATTTCTTCTGATAAATAGTGCAGAATGGTACCATTTACACCACCTGATTTGCTTCCCATACTTTAATGCAGTGGCGAGTTAGATTCTGGAAATCAGAGTCAAATGGTCAATCAGAGAGGTGCATCATGTTTAGTCTTAAAATTTCGAATTATTTCATGGTTGTTTCTTGCATGATGGGAACTTTTTCAGTTTGGTGTCTTCTTTGCAAATCATGCTTCAGCCTGATAGTGTTCTGGTTTTCCTTCGTGCTCGCAGCTCACTGTTGGTACTACTCTCCTCTCAATCTATGCTTCAGCCTGGTAGTGTTCCGGTTTTCCTTCGTGCTCACAACTCACTGTTAGTATGTATAGTTCTTGTTACCATACTTAAATTTCTCTATTTTGCTATCACTTTAGGTACCGCTTTCATTTCTCAATTTGGTGAGATGTAAAGTAGCGGTTTTAATTGATCTTCAACACTGAAATTATTAACCCCGTTTACGATTATAAATGCTTTACTTTTGATATCTTCATGTGAAATCATTTTTTTCATTGCCAGATTCTGTTTACTTGTTTTTCTTGTCATAAATAAGGGAAGTCTTTTTCTATTCGCTACCTCTATATATTAGCTCATAAATTTCTCTTTTATATCAGAGTGAAGAAAAAGAAGCAATTTTCTCCACCATCGATTATCTAAGTCCATTACAAAACTGAGGGTATGTCTAGCCAAAGAGTCTCGATAAGCATAATTGATCTAAGAGTACACCTAATCCAAAGAACACGCCAAATGCAATGGCAAACATGACATTGTAGCCTTTTCCATGGAGCCTTTAGGCACTTCTACTGAATGGCACTTGTGAATATGCATAGAGGCACATAGCTTCGGGTTTCCATCGAAGCTCGTGCTCGGAAAGGTATCAAACTGGCCTCCATGTGGAACAGACCCTTCCAGGTCACTACTGGGAATGTGGAATCTAGAAAGGAAGTGTAGATTATTCAGTGCACCTAGAATTGTACCAGTGAGATGATTGTTTGACAGATCTAGCACCTCCAGGTTTGTGAGATTAGAGATCGTTCGTGGGATCTCTCCAGACAATCTGTTGAAGCCCAAGATGAGCGACACAAGTGTCTTTAACTGTCCAATCTCTGGGGGTATCACACCTGTTAAGTTGTTGCCTAACTTAGAGTGTAATATCGAGGTAAGGACCGCTGTAAGTAGGCAGCTCAGAGCCCTTTGGGTCTAAACTTGTCGTGATTGTATCTGATCTTAGCACTGGCATCTCCATGAAGCCTGCTGGGATCTCCCCCTGAGGCCGTTGTTTGATAGGTCTATGTAGAATAGGAAGTTTAAGGTGCTGATTCCAGCTGGAATACTCATTATTAAACAAGAATAACATCTCCAGATCTCTGAGATTTGATATCCATAGAGGGATCTTCCCAAACAACCGGCAATCTTCCATGCCGAGAACCTTAAGATTCTCAAAACCATCAATTGCTTTATCCCCTGGTATTTCCTCATTTCTGAAGTTGCTCCCAATAAGCAAGGTGGTGAGATTACTAGAACCAACGAGGATCTGAAGTGCACTCTTAATATTTGTGAAATCAGGTGATAGGATGGTTAGTGACTTCAGGTGACGCGCTCTGGACAAGAGCTGGCCATGTAACTTGTTGAAAGATAGCTGTAACACAGTCAGTTTGTTGCACAAGTAGATACTCTCTGGGATTTTGCCAGTGAAGTTGTCATTTGGAGACTCAAAGTCCTGCAATACTGAGTTGTCACATAGGAAGTGGATACTTCCTGAACTCAATCATGCTGCAATCTGGATATGGCCTGCATTACAAACAAATGTCCCACTCTGGATAAAGAATCTGCTGCGCCATTCTCCACTCCCTTCTTGTATACAACAACAACAACAACAACAAAGCCTTTAGTCCCAAACAAGTTGGGGTAGGCTAGAGGTGAAACCCATAAGATATCGCAACCAACTCATGGCTCTGGCACATGGATAGCAAGCTTCCACGCACCCCTGTCCATAGCTAGCTCTTTGGTGATACTCCAATCCTTCAGGTCTCTCTTAACGGACTCCTCCCATGTCAAATTCGGTCTACCCCGCCCTCTCTTGACATTCTCCGCACGCTTTAGCCATCCACTATGCACCGGAGCTTCTGGAGGCCTGCGCTGAATATGCCCAAACCATCTCAGACGATGTTGGACAAGCTTCTCTTCAATTGGTGCTACCCCAACTCTATCTCCACTCCCTTCTTGTAAATGATCTGAAATTGCAAACCCACCAGTTTGGACATTGCTTTGCGTTGCAGATCAGTTTTCGGTGTTTGGTCTTCCAAATTACAGAGACTTCTATGGTCTGTCAGGATTTGAAAAGGGCCACATTGCAAATATTGGAGCCACTTATCCACAGCCATGATCACTGCCAGAAATTCCTTTTCGTAGATCGAAAGCTTGCTGTTAAGGATTCCCAAAGCCTTACTCATATATGCAATGGGATGGCTATTCTGCATCAACACTGCACCCACCCCTGTGTCGCAAGCGTCTGCTTCGACAGTAATTACGGGCACAGTGAGATCAGGTAAAGCTAAGACAGCGGTTTGCAGCATAGCTTGTTTCAAAGCAAGAAACGCTTGTGTTGCTTGTTCATTCCAGTAAAATCCCTTCTTAGTAAGGAGTTGTGACAGGGGCTTCGAGATCAGTCCATAATGTTTCACAAATTTGTGATTATAACATGCAGCAGGGGCTGGTGTCTCTTCTGACAGCTCCAAAGCAACAACTGCGTCATCTGACAGTACTTCGCCAAATTCTCCCCCCTCGATGGTAAGCAACTGGCCTGATCTCTTACACTGATGTTCCTTTGAGTATTTATCACCACATTTGAAACAGAGACCATTGGCATGTCAGATATCTCTTAATTGACATTCTTTGTTAAAATCGTCATCGCCTTGACGACGAGGCCATTCAGTGTGTGCCACTGCCGGCGCGATTGTCGCTCCTGCAACGCTTGGTGGATGTTTTGTAGTTGCTGGTGGTCGACTGCGAGGACGCTGATGTTCTGCCTCTTCTTCCTGAATTTTTGCCAAAGCCGCAGCTCGAGTAACACTAGTTGGAGCTTGCAGTCTAAGAGGACTTCGGATTTCATCCCTCAAGCCAAACACAAACTGAGTAACAAACCAATGAGTGCTCATCGCAGGATCTACAGAGAGAGCAAATGGTACATACACTCCTCAAACCGAGCCCTGTAGTCTGTGACTTAACGCAGTTTGTTTTAACTGAAGACTTTGGTCATCTGACCACATATTCAGTCCTGACCAAATACAGTCACCAGTGCTCCCATGAACTCGTCCCAATTGGCACGCCCATGCAGACGCTTGTATGCTTGGAACCAAAGCGCTGCCAACCCATCCAAGGATGTATAGTGTCGTCGTGCTTACGCAGTGATGTTCCGGCACGCACGATACATCTAACATCTTGAAACATGTCAGGCATTGATCTATCCACAGGAGAGGGGTCACACCATGAAATTGAGGGAAATCATGTTGTGGCTGCCGCAGATGATACTCCTCATGCTCGATTGTGGTGTGGCAGGTGGGGCTTTCCTCCAGCTCATGAGGCGAGGAAGGAGCGGTGTGGTAGCCTGCCGGTTGCTGCTGCGAGATATGTAGCAGCGGCGGCATGGTTCCTCCCTTGTCGGCTTGTGGAGGGGCGGTAGGCTGTGTGATAGTGAACGGCGAGGCAGTCAACTTGCCATTGTCGTGGACGAGGTGCTTGATGCTGTCCATCTCGTCGCCAAATTCCTCCACCTTGCGCAGGCTGTGCACCTCATCGGAGACGGCCTTGATGCTGGTGCCCACGGTTGCGAACCGCTTCAGGATCTCGTTCAGGGTTGCCTAAATCCATTATTCACAGCCTGAACCTTCTCCATCATTCACAGTGGCAATACTGTGGCGAAGTCAAAGTCGTCGGGTCATGATCGCGACCTTGTAAAACACGACAATTAAGGCCTGATTCTATGATGCTATATAGGGTCTTAAATTTTTGCTGTGATTGTGCTACAACTTGGTTTGCTCAACAATATTAAACTTCTTAAGTTTCAACTAATACATTATTAAGACACATTGCACATAGATAAAGAGATGTGAACAACATAACTGGATACTGGACCATTGGATACTGGATCAGATTACACTGAAGTGGGCTTAGCCGCTTAGCCAAAATATCTAAATAATACTAACTGATCATATAGCACTCCTACCCCAAAGAACACACCAAAGGCTGTCACAAAAATGACCTTACTGCTGCATTTTTTTGCAGAAACGATGGAGATGGGAGCTGCTTCAACCGAACTACAATGGTTAATAAGCATAGGGCCGCACAGCTTTGGGTTCCCATTAAAACTAGAAGCTTGAAATGTGCTCAGCTGGCCTGTTGTTGGAATAGGTCCTTCTAGGTCATTGTTAGAAATGTTGAACTCTGAAAGGAAGTGAAGGATCTCCAATGCTGCAGGAATTTCACCAGTCAGATGGTTATTAGACAAATCTAACCTCTGAAGGTTAGTGAGGTTGCCGATTGATTGTGGGATCTCTCCATAGAAGTTGTTGGAACTCAAGTTCAGGTAAAGGAGTGCTTTCAGCTGACCAATCTCTTGTGGGATCACACCTGTGAATTTATTGTTACCGAGATTCAGCACTTTGCACCAATCACTGTTTATGCGGTATTGAAGTTTTGATGCATCCACAGCATAAATAAGTAGATCAAGGTCAACGAGACTTGGGTCCAAATAGATGGCAGGCTTATCTAGTTTTAGCATTGCCATCTCCATCAAGGTGACTGGGATTTTCCCAGAAAGACTGTTGTTTGATACGTCCAGATGGAAGAGGTTGTTTAGGGAGTTGATCCAGCTTGGCATTGGTCCAGTAAGTTGATTTTTAGATAATACCAGTACCTTCAGCCTTGTGAGCTTTGATAACCAAGTAGGTATTCTTCCAGTCAATGAACACTGGTGCATGGCGAGAAACTGAAGATTCTGAAAACCGTCAATGCTTTCATCTTGTGGCATGGCCTCATTCATAAAGTTTCTGCCAATAAGCAGAGTGCTGATGTTCCTGCAGCTCTTAAGAGCATGCAAAGCTTTTGTGATATTCGTAAAGGAGTTTCTACTAATTGATAGGAAGGACAGGTGCTTCAGATTGCCAATTCTTGATGAGATTTCACCATGGAAATGGTTGGCTGACAACCGCAGTGCAGTCAAATTGCTGCATGAGTAAATGCTTTCTGGAACTATGCCACCAAGATTATTCTCCATGAGATCTAAACTTTTTAGATTCTGTAGGGTGGCGAAGTTTACCTTCCCTAGATCTCCAGTGAGGTTGTTGATCTTCAGATCAATGGTTTTGAGATTTGTGCAGTTGCTCATAGTTGATGGCAGCTCCCCAGACATGTTATTGCTGCCCAAATGGAGCTCCTCCAGCCTCCTGAGCTGACCTATGGACTCTGGGATGGCTCCACTGAAACTGTTCCCTCCAAGGTCAAGAATAAGCAGACTACTGAGTTTGACTATGTGTGCTCCATCAAGTTCTCCTTGTAAACCACCATTGTTGGGGAAGGAGAGGTACTCTAGCGAGGTAGCGTGGAAGATTTCAACAGGCAGAATCCCACTTAGGTGATTGTTGCCAGCCTTGAGCACTTTGAGCTTGGAGCAATTACCCAGTGTGTTTGGGATGTCGCCACTCAATTGGTTGTAGGAGAGGTCAAGCAAAGCCAAAGATGGCGAGCTAACGCAAAGAGAAGAAGGTATGTGCCCACTGAAGCTGTTATTGCTGGTGTTGAGCGCGATAAGATTCTTCATCACCTTCCATGTGGCTGATGGAAATTCTGAGCCGAACTGGTTGCTTGAGATGTTGAGTACCTGCAGAGGCCGGTCAGTGGTAACCAAGGACGGAAGCTCGGGCAGTGGTCCGTTGAGCCGGCTGAAGCTGACATCGAGGACGATGATGCTTCTGGAGAACATGAGCTCCGCCGGAAGACCACCGGAGAGCGAGTTGTGCGAGAGGTTGATGTGCAGCAGGCTGGTGAGGTTGGTGAGGAACGGAGAGATGGGCCCTTCAAGTCCTTTAGACTCCAGGGAGACCCCAGTGACGGCCCCATCTCCATTGCAGGAGATGCCTTCCCACTCGCAGCAGTCCGCGCCATTATTACACCAAGACGTGGCGAGGCCACCATCACTCGACAGCCCGGCAAGGAACTGGAGGAGGTTGCGCTTCTCCTGCTCGGTGCATGCAGTGGCGGGAGAGGCTAAGAAGAGCAGCAGGAACAGCTGCAGCACGGCCGGAGGAACTGTGAATGAACACATTGATTAGTGTTTCTTTCCCCTTCTTGTTTTGCTGTTGTAGAATGCATGTAGTGGTGGTACTAGCTATCATCTAGCAGTGGATTTATTTGGACATCAGAGCTACTGAACACCATTCATAAGATTCCATATTTCTTGTCATGGGTGCACCTCAGTGCAGGGGCCACGATCGGTCAGTGCACAAAGAGACAGTGACACTAGAATAGGAAAGCAACATCCGTGCCTACCCATTATAGCTATATTAAAACCCAATAAACTAGTTTATTAAGCTATCACTTAGTTATGCATGGATGGATTAAATAGTTACCAATTAGTCCAAAATTTTCAAGTAGCAAAGAATCAATCTATTATCTCACTGCCCCAAGTTTCATGTTTAAGCGTAAATGCCTGAAGAGAGTAAGGTTAACTACTAGTTTAGTCATCTTGCTTGACCTATTCATTTTATTGTCTTCCTCTACAGACTTAGTGACAGCTGGCATTGGTACCCAGGGCCGAGGGGGTACCAACCTAAATTTTGAAACGTGTTTCATGTCTATGGGAGATATTCTGCTCCACACTTATTCTGTGAGGTCATTTTCCGCCAGCTGTATACCATGATTAATACCCATCATTTTCCGTTTGAAAACTGCTTTATGGTTGTGTGTTTTTTTCTCATGCTTCTTGTTATTGGATTATTCCTCTGTTCTTTTGTGGCAAAGAAGCTTTGTGCTTCAACTCCCTATATTCGGTTCTCCTCTTGTTATTTTCCTTTTCTTTTTTGGACAAAAAACAACATGTGATTGTCTGCATATGCGATAGACATTCCTGCTTTCACTACTCGGCAGCTCGAGTTCACCTGTTAAACAACTGTTCTTGATTAAGTCTTTTTTCAGGACATTGTAATGAAAATTCATTTTTTTAATTTGCTTCATGCACTGCCAACCTCTCTTGCTAGCTAAAGGCAGCTAATTTGGCCTCAGATGCAGTTTGCAGCAATATTGTTGTCATGTTTTTCCGTTATTATTTTTGAACGTAGACAACTTTTATTGCCAAAGCTGCTCCTCTTCATAGTTTTGATTGATCTGTGCCCATATTTGCCCTACCAGCCAAAATTTCGGCAAGGGACGGCGAGACACACCCTTCAAGTCCTCTAAATGCAAGGGAGACTTCAGTGACAGCCCTGTCTTCAGGCAATGCCTTCCCACTTGCAGCAGGCCGTGCTGTTGCCACGCCACGACATGGCGAGGCCACCATATCGCGACAGCCCAGAAAGGAAACGGAGGAGGTTGCGCTTCTCCTGCTCGGTGCATGCGGTGGCAGGAGAGGCCAAGAACAGTAGCAGGATCAGCTGCAGCACGACCGGAGGAATGGTGAATGAATGCATTGGTTGGTGCCCCCTCTCCCCCCTTTTGTTTTGATGTTGCTTGAAGAATCCATGCAGTGCTGGTGGTAGTTATTGTTAGAGTTATAATATAAGTCATGTACCCCTTTGTATTTATCCCGTTGTATGAGGGGTTTCCTGCATATGTTTCACACCTGTACATGTATATATATATCGGCCTATGGCCTCATGGGAATACAAGTTGCTTATTCCTAACATGGTATTAGAGCTAGGTCAATTTTTTGCACGCCGCAACTCGTGCTGATTGATCCGCCTCACGACGCCACCGTCCTCTGTGGCCGTCGCTCTGTTCTCTATCGCCGCTGGCTCTCCCCGCCAGGCTGGGCCCAACCGTCGCCGCCGTGTGGATCGCCAGGCTGGGCCGCTGCCTTCGCTCCCGCCCGTGCGATTCCTCCCTCACGATCGAGTCAACGACGTGCGCTGGTTCGCTCCCGATCGAGAGTTCCCTCTCCTCCCGATCGCGTCCACACCGTGCTCCCTGATCCGGATCAAGCCGCCAGCCGTTCCCCTCGCTGGATTCTACCGCCGTGATCTTCCTGGTTCTGATCCAGTCGCCAGCGTTCTCTCCAGCGGACGGCCGCCCGCCCGATCCGGTCGCCCGATCCACCAGTCGCCAGCGCCCTCCTGCCCAAGCTACTCCCGATCCCGATCTCGCGCCTGATTCTGCTGGTCGCCCGTTCCACCAGTCGCTGGTGCTCTAGTCGGTTCTAAAAAAAATGTCTGCTGCATCGGGCTATGTTGCTGTCCCTCGCTGTCCGGTGATCTTTGATGGTACTAACTACACCGAGTTTACTGGCTTCATGCGCATTCACATGCGTGGCATCCGTCTTTGGGGTGTTCTTTCTGGCGAGGTCTGCTGTCCGCCACGTCCAGTTCCTCCGGTGGCCCCTACTCCGCCAACTCCATCGGTTCTTCCTATGGATGCTAATCAGGTCGCCAAGGATGCGGCTAAGCTTGCTGATGAGGCTGCTGATCGTGCTTATGATGAGAGGGTTTTGTCTTATGAGGAGGCTCTTCAGACGTATCATGGTGCTCTGTCTGTTTACACCCAGTGGCTTGATGATGATGCTCGTGTTGCAGCTGTTCTCACTGCTAGTGTTCTGCCTCAGTTTGTTTCTGAATTCCTGGGTCTTCCTACTGTCTTTGAGATGTGGACCTGTCTTCGTGAGCGCTATCAGCCCTCTGGTGATGCCTTATACCTCTCTGTGATCCGTCAGGAGCATGCTCTTCAGCAGGGTGACTCTACTGTTGATGACTTCTATGCATAGAGTTCTGCTATCTGGCGCCAGCTTGATTCTCTCCGTAGTGCTGGGTGTCGTACCTGCCCCTGTTGCCAGGCTGTCCAGGCCAATTTGGAGTTTCATCGCGTCTATGAGTTCCTGTCTCGGCTCCGTAAGGAGTTTGAGCCCCGGCGTGCTCAGTTGTTTGCTCGTGGCCGTATTTCTCTCATGGAGGCGCTTTTTGAGATTCGTGCTGAGGAGACTCGCTTACGTGGTGCTGGTTTGCTGGAGGTTCCCTCTGTGCTTGCTACTCGTGCTTCTACGCCACCTGCTCCATCGACTACTTCTCGCTCGAGTGCTCCGCCGCTCTTGCCCACTCCTTTTGGAGGCTCAGGTCGCCCCCGTCCACATTGCGCCTATTGCAACAATGATGGTCATCTTGAGTCTCAGTGCTACACGAAGAAGAAACACCTGCGCAAGGCTCGATCATCATCTTCAGGGACTTCGTCATCTACCTCGACAGCTTCAGCCATTGCTTTAACTGAGCAGGATATTCTGAGACTTAAGCGTCTGCTCGCGGCTCCAGGTTCTTCCTCGACGGGTACTGCCGGTTCTATGACTGATGCTTCCCGCACTGAGCAATCACCCTCTACACAGTCAGGTACATCCCCATGGGTTCTGGACTCTGGAGCTTCTTTTCATATGTCTTCTCATTCTTCCACTTTGTCCTCTCTTCGATCACTGGATTCTCCTATTCATGTCTTCACTGCTGATGGTACTCCATTTTCTGTTGCTAGTAGAGGCAATCTTACTACTCCTTCTTATTCTGTTCCTGATGTTGCTCATGTTCCTCGACTTACCATGAATTTGTTTTCTGCTGGTCAACTTACGGATTCTAGTTGTCGCGTCATCCTCGACGTTGACTCTTGTTCTGTCCAGGACCGTCACACGCACACTCTGGTTGGGGCTGGCCCTTGCCGCCGTGATTCTCAGGGTCTTTGGGAGTTGGACTGGCTTCATGTTCCTTCTGCTGCCACCACCATCGCCAGTTCTTCCGCTTCTGTTGCCTCCGTCACTGGTTCCTTCCAGCAGTGGCATCATCGACTTGGTCATCTGTGTGGTTCTCGGTTGTCTTCTTTAGTTCGTCGAGGCCTTCTGGGGTCTGTCTCAGGAGATGTCTCTTTAGAGTGTCAGGGTTGTCGTCTTGGCAAGAAGATTCAGTTACCATATTCACATAGTGAGTCAGTGTCTAAGCGTCCTTTCGATTTAGTCCATTCTGATGTATGGGGTCCGGCCCCTTTCGCTTCGAAAGGTGGTCATAAATACTATATTATTTTCATAGATGATTTCTCTCGTTACACATGGCTTTATTTCATGACTTCTCGTTCTGAGGTGTTGTCTATTTATAAGCGTTTTGCTGCCATGGTTCATACTCAGTTCTCTTCACCCATTCGTGTTTTTCGTGCTGACTCCGCTGGCGAGTATATCTCTAAGATGTTGCGTGGTGTTCTTGCTGAGCACGGGACTCTCTCTCAATTCTCTTGTCCTGGTGCTCATGCTCAGAATGGTGTGGCTGAGCGAAAGCATCGACATCTTCTTGAGATGGCTCGTGCATTGATGATTGCTGCCTCTCTCCCGCCTCATTTTTGGGCTGAGGCCGTCTCCACATCCACCTATCTTATCAATATACAGCCTTCCGCTGCTCTACAGGGTGGTGTTCCTTTCGAGCGACTTTTTGATCGTTCTCTCGATTATTCGATGCTTCGCTCGTTTGGTTGTGTTTGCTATGTTCTTCTTGCCCCTCGCGAACGCACCAAACTGATCGCTCAGTCTGTTGAGTGTGTCTTCTTAGGCTACAGTGATGAGCATAAGGGCTATCGTTGTTGGGATCCTATTGGTCGTCGGATGCGTATCTCTCGAGATGTGACTTTTGAAGAGTCTCGTCCCTTCTACCCACGCCCATCTTCCTTGACTTTTTCAGTGCAGGATATCTCTTTCCTCACTTTTCCTGACTCACCTATCACCCCCGCCGACACTGTACCTCTTCGTTCCACTTCCTCTCCTTCTCCACATCTAGTTGATTTGCAGCCACCATCCTCCCCGGTCTCCTTGCCTAGCATGTCACCGGGTTCTCCACCTTCATCTTCGGTGACTTCCTCCCCGGTCTCCTCTCCCAGTCTGTCACCGGATTCTACACCTTCATCTCCGGTGACTTCTTCGTCGCCACCCCCTGATTCTACCTTGCCGATTCCTCCTTCTATTATTCCATCTCTTCCTCAGCATTA
Source organism: Triticum dicoccoides (assembly GCF_002162155.2). NCBI lineage: Eukaryota > Viridiplantae > Streptophyta > Magnoliopsida > Poales > Poaceae > Triticum > Triticum dicoccoides. Next base: position 106,948,616 of record NC_041390.1, read on the forward strand.
CACTCGTCGTCCACGACCAGTCGATGCCTCTGTGGATGGGTCGTCATCTTCCTCTCAGCCTACTTATGGCTTGCGTTCTCGTCCTCGTCCGCCTGTTGATCGCTTTGGATTTCCCACCGCTGGTGCTGCTGTTCTTGAGCCGACTTCTTACCGTCAGGCTGTTGTTCATCCTGAATGGCAGTTTGCGATGGCAGAGGAGATTGCTGCTCTTGAACGCACTAGTACCTGGAATCTTGTTTCTCTTCCTCCCGGAGTCCGTCCGATCACTTGTAAGTGGGTCTACAAGGTTAAGACTCGCTCCGATGGTTCTCTTGAGCGTCAGAAAGCTCGTCTTGTGGCTCGTGGTTTTCAGCAGGAGCATGGTCGTGATTATGACGAGACTTTTGCTCCTGTGGCTCATATGACCACTGTTCGTACACTTCTTGCCGTTGCCTCTGCACGCCACTGGTCTATATCTCAGCTTGATGTTAAGAATGCCTTTCTTAATGGTGAGCTGCGTGAGGAGGTGTACATGCAGCCACCACCTGGGTATTCTGTTCCTGATGGCATGGTATGTCATCTTCGTCACTCTCTCTATGGCCTTAAGCAAGCCCCCCGCGCCTGGTTTGAGCGCTTTGCCTCTGTGATCACTTCTACTGGTTTTTTAGCAAGTGCTCGTGATCCAGCATTGTTTATTCACCTTTCTCCTCGTGGTCGGACTCTTCTTCTTCTTTATGTTGATGACATGATCATCACGGGGGATGACCCCGAGTATATTGCCTTTGTAAAGGCCCGTCTTAGTGAGCAGTTTCTTATGTCTGATCTTGGACCCCTTCGCTACTTTCTTGGGATTGAAGTCTCTTCTACCTCTGATGGCTTTTTTATATCCCAGGAAAAGTATATCCAGGATCTTCTTGCTCTTGCTGCTCTTACTGACGAGCGCGTTGTTGAGACTCCTATGGAGCTCAATGTTCACCTCCGTGCTACTGATGGTGATCCTCTCCCTGACCCGACGCGTTATCGTCATCTTGTTGGCAGTCTTGTCTATCTAGCTGTCACTCGTCCGGACATCTCTTATCCGGTTCATATTATGAGTCAGTTTGTCTCTGCCCCCACCTCGGTTCACTATAGTCATCTCCTTCGTGTTCTTTGATATCTTCGAGGCACGATCTCTCACCGTCTATTCTTTCCTCGCTCCAGTTCTTTACAGCTCCAGGCCTATTCGGATGCTACGTGGGCTAGTGATCCTTCCGATCGCCGTTCACTTTCTGCTTACTGTGTTTTTCTTGGTGGTTCTCTCATTGCCTGGAAGACGAAGAAACAGCTTGCAGTTTCCCGTTCGAGTGCCGAGGCTGAGTTGCGAGCAATGGCTCTTTTGACGGCAGAGGTGACTTGGTTACGGTGGTTACTTCAGGATTTTGGTGTTTCTGTCACTACACCGACTCTGCTTTTATCTGACAGTACAGGTGCTATCAGCATTGCACGCGATCCTGTGAAGCATGAGCTCACCAAGCATATTGGTGTTGATGCTTTCTATGTGCGCGCTGCTGTGCAGGATCAGGTTATTGCTCTTCAGTATGTGCCTTCCGAGTTACAGTTGGCGGATTTCCTGACGAAGGCTCAGACTAGAGCACAACATGGCTTTTATCTCTCCAAACTCAGTGTTGTTCATCCACCATGAGTTTGAGGGGGGGGGGGTGTTAGAGTTATAATATAAGTCATGTACCCCTTTGTATTTATCCCGTTGTATGAGGGGTTTCCTGCATATGTTCCACACCTGTACATGTATATATATATATCGGCCTATGGCCTCATGGGAATACAAGTTGCTTATTTCTAACAGTTATCATCTAGTAGTGGATTTATTTGCACATCAGACCTACTGAACACCACGCATAAGATTCTCTATTTCTTGTCGTGGGCGCACCTTAGGACCCTGGGCCATGGTTGGTCGATACACAAAAGACAGTGATACTAGGATAGGAAAGCAACATCCCTATCAATTAGCTGTAGTAAAAGGCTATAAACTAGTTTATAATCTGTCATTTAGTTATGGATGGATCAAATAGTTACCGATTAGTCCCAAATTTTCAAGTAGCAAGAAGCCAATCTATTATCTCGCTGCCCCAAGGTTCATGTTTAAGTGTAATAGTTGAAGAACATATTGGAAGGTTAATTACTAGTTTGCTCATCTTGCCCATCCTATTCATGGCACTGCTGCTCAATAATACATAGATATAGAGGTAATAGCACTACAGGTCCCTGAACTTGCACAACATGTGATGGTTTGGTCCTTATACTTGCAAAAGCAGATTATTTCATCCTTGAACTTGTCATGGAGGTGCAAGTTTGGTCCTAGGACAATCACAGCTCGCCAAGTGGATGCCAAGTGGACTAGCTGGTCAGCACGCCGCATTTTGCACTTAAGCCCCTGCCTTCTTCCCTTATCAACCCGCAGTGCACCACCAAGTGGCACCTGTGTTGGTATATTCTTTGGAATTCTGTTGAAAGGTGTATGCTGAAGCTTTTTGAAAGGTATATGCCCAGTTGAGTTTTCTGAAAGGTGCATGCTGAAGTTTTCGTTCGGCCTTCCATTGTCACCGATTAGGCCCTAACTAATTCCCTTGTTGCAATTCTTGCAGAATTGCTGAAAAACAGATAACCTGTCCACCTGTCTCTAGGAATGGAACCTGTACTTAACCAAGACTATTTATAAGATGGACAAAACATAACAGACCTAAACGGTCTTATATTAGTTTCCAGAGCTAGTGTTCTCTCGATGCGTCCGAAAGAATCAGATGAACCTGTACTCTTGTAGTTCCCCAAAAATAAGATGGAGAAGGGACGGCATCTTCTCTGTAGCAGCTGCTCGTGCTCTGTCAAGATAATAAGGTAGCACTAGTTGTGCTGTGATGAGCTAGTTAAACTAGTGCATGTTGACAAAGGGGTTCACCAAAAAAATTGAACTGAATGTTACTAGTAGACGGTCCAATTCTTCTATGTTGGGGTGGCTGGGTTTTATACTACTATATGCATTTTTCTTCGTTATAATCTACTACTACACGCCTGGCACAGGCAGAGTTTCCACGGGTCCTCGCTCGCAGTGTTTGTTAACTGAGCTGACACCTCACCTAATAACTGAACCAAAGCCCTTACTATACACGTCGCGTGTTCCTGTTTTGAGTTTTAAAACTCGACGGAAAACAGCGACGGAGAATTGTTCAGAAACGCGTGGGCGTGGGTTTCCCCTGCCCTGGCAAATTACACTACCACACTCGGTATTTTTCTCCTTTCATCTCTAAAAAAAGGAAGAACCCCGGCCTCCGCATTGATCAATGCACACAGACACGGCCAACCAATCATCGTTAATATGCATCGACAACTACAACATCAAACATTTGTCAAATCAAAAAGCCTAGATCACTACAGAACAGAGCATCTGCAATTTTCACAAGGCTAACTCGTCATCGTAGGCGTAGCTGCCGCTGGCCACGGAGCTGATCTGCGCCTCGCCGCCGTCGTCGTCGTCGTCGTGGATGACGTCGACGAACACGGCATCCTCCTCCTCCCCGTCCTGCTCGGCCGGAACAACCGTCGGGAGGAGGACGACGTTCGGGTCCGCGGCCGGCGCGCCGTTGCGGCTGGCCTTGAGCTGGTCCTCGAACATCTTCTGTAGCCTCTTGCCCTGCTCCTCGATCCTCACCTGCAGCCTCCGCTGTATCTGCCGCCAGCAACACCAACCAAGTTAGACAAATCACATATACTTTTCACTGACAGGCATGCATCAGGGCCTAATTTTCTCTTTGGTACGTAGTATATGTGTATATATATGGCGACTTGGCAAGCACACCTCAACTGGGCATATACCTTTCAGAAAGCTTCAGCATACACCTTTCAACAGAATTTCAAAGAACACAGGTGCCACTTGGTGGTGCACTGCGGGTTGATAAGGGAAGAAGGCAAGGGCCTAAGTGCAAAATGCGGCGCGCTGACCAGCTAGTCCACTTGGCATCCACTTGGTGAGCTGTGATTGGTCTAGGACCAAACTTGCACCTCCATGACAAGTTCAAGGATGAAATAATCTGCTTTTGCAAGTATAAGGACCAAACCATCACATGCTGTGCAAGGTCACGGACCTGCAGTGCTATTACCTCATAGATATAGGTGGTGGTCTTTGGTTACGGACTTAGAGCACTAGTTTTGTTTACCGCAAGTGTCAGGCTGGCATTGGTAGGCAGGCCCAAAGGGGGTACCAACCTACTAATGGTCTTTGGTTACAGACTTACAACACTAGTTTTGTTTACCGCAAGTGTTAGGCTGGCATTGGTAGGCAGGACCAAAGGGGGTACCAACCTACTAATTGTTGTGTTTTTCCCATGGTTCATGTCTATGGTGGTATTCTGCTCATAATTATTATGTGGATTTCCCACCAGCTCTTTGACTCTTTGTAGCAGATGAATACATATCCATGATTTCAGTTTGAAAAATTGCTTCATGGTTCTGTTTTCTGACTTTTTGTAGCTAATGAATAAATATCCATGATTTCAGGTTGAAAAACCACTTCATGGTTGTGTTTTTCTCATGCTTCCTGTCAGTTCCTCAGAAATCATATTAATGTCATTTCCTTTGGGAGAAGTCTTGAACAAAAGCAGAATTAATGGTACATATCACATATGCATCATCCATCAATGTAATATTCCAGATGCACAAAGAATGGCCATGGATTGTTCCCCTGTTCTTTTTGTGGCAAAGAAGCTTTGAGCTTCAACTTCCCGTGTCTGTTTTTCCTCTTGTTATTTTCGTTTTCTTTTTTGGATAGAAAAGTAGCATGTAGATGTCTTCCTATCCTGCTTTCACTACTTGGCAGTTTGAGTTCACCTGTTAAACAATTAGTCTTGATTATTTCCATTTCATTACTGTGACGCCCCGATTCAATCGTACACTAATCATGCACGCAAATGTGTACGATCAAGATCAGGGACTCACGGGAAGATATCACAACACAACTCTAAAACATAAATAAGTCATACAAGCATCATAATACAAGCCAGGGGCCTCGAGGGCTTGAATACAAGTGCTCGATCATAGACGAGTCAGCGGAAGCAACAATATCTGAGTACAGACATAAGTTAAACAAGTTTGCCTTAAGAAGGCTAGCACAAACTGGGATACAGATCGAAAGAGGCGCAGGCCTCCTGCCTGGGATCCTCCTAACTACTCCTGGTCGTCGTCAGCGGGCTGCACGTAGTAGTAGGCACCTCCGATGTAGTAGGGGTCATCGTCGACGTGGCGTCTAGCTCCAGGGCTCCAGCATCTGGTTGCGACAACCAGGTAGAAGGGAAAGGGGAAAAGAGGGAGAAAAGCAACCGTGAGTACTCATCCAAAGTACTTGCAAGCAAGGAGCTACACTACATATGCATGGGTATATGTGTAAAGGCCATATCGGTGGACTGAACTGCAGAATGCCAGAATAAGAGGGGGATAGCTAGTCCTATCGAAGACTACGCTTCTGGCAGCCTCCGTCTTGCAGCATGTAGAAGAGAGTAGATTGAAGTCCTCCAAGTAGCATCTCCAAGTAGCATCGCATAGCATAATCCTACCCGGCGATCCTCTCCTCGTCGCCCTGTAGAAAAGCGATCACCGGGTTGTCTGTGGAACTTGGAAGGGTGTGTTTATTAAGTATCCGGTTCTAGTTGTCATAAGGTCAAGGTACAACTCCAAGTCGTCCTGTTACTGAAGATCACGGCTATTCGAATAGATTAACTTCCCTGCAGGGGTGCACCAACTTACCCAGCACGCTTGATCCCATTTGGCCGGACACACTTTCCTGGGTCATGCCCGGCCGCGGAAGATCAACACGTCGCAGCCCCACCTAGGCACAACAGAGAGGCCAGCACGCCGGTCTAAACCTAAGCGTGCAGGGGTCTGGGCCCATCGCCCTGAGCACACCTGCACGTTGCGTGGGCGGCCGAAAGCAGACCTAGCCTAGTGGCGTTCCAGTCCAATTCGGCGCGCGCCGCTCCGTCGCTGACGTCTGAAGTGCTTCGGCTGATACCACGACGCCGGGATACCCATAACTACTCCCGCGTCGATGGTTAGTGCGTATAGGCTCGTAGCCAACTCAGATCAAATACCAAGATCTCGTTAAGCGTGTTAAGTATCCGCGAACGCCGACCAGGGCCAGACCCACCTGTCTCCTAGGTGGTCTCAACCTGTCCTGTCGCTCCGCCACAGAGTAAAAATCGGGGGCCGTCGGGAACCCATGCCCACCTCTACCGGGATGGAGCCACCTGTCCTTTCAGCCCCCTCATCAGAATCACTTGCGGGTACTCATCGAGCTGACCCGACTTTAGTCACCATCTGTATAGTATGTATGTATGTATAGTATATACCCGTGATCACCTCCCGAGTGATCACGGCCCAATAGTATAGCAAGGCAGACTGACAAGAATGTAGGGCCAATGATGATAAACTAGCATCCTATACTAAGCATTTAGGATTGCAGGTAGGGTATCAACAGATGTAGCAATAATGTCAGGCTATGCAACAGAATAGGAGTAACCGAACAGTAACATGCTACACTACTCTAATGCAAGCAGTATATAGAAGAATAGGCGATATCTGATGATCAAGGGGGGGGGGGCTTGCCTGGTTGCTCTGGCAAGAGAGAGGGGTCGTCAACTCCGTAGTCGAACTGGGCAGCAGCAGCGTCGGTCTCGTAGTCTACCGGAGAGAAGAGGGGGGAAGAAACAATGAATACCATGTAAACAGATGCATATCGATGCATGACAAGACAAGTAACGATGCTAGGCGTGCCCTAGCGTGGTATGAGGTGGTACCGGTTAAGGGGGGAAACATTCGGGAAAATATCCCCGGTGTTTCGTGTTTTCGGGCAGAGGAGCCGGAGGAGGAAAGTTGCGGGTTCGATAGGTTAGGGGTGTGTGGCGGACGAATGAACTGCGTATCCGGATTCGTCTCGTCGTTCTGAGCAACTTTCATGTAGAAAGTATTTTCATCAGAGCTACGGTTTATTTTCTATTAATTTTAAAAGATTTAAATCATTTTCAGGATTTATTTAATTATTTTAATGCAACATTATCCAGAATAGTGCATGCTGACGTCATCATGACGTCAGCATGACGTCAGCAGTCAACAGGGAGTTGACTGGGTCAATCTGACGTGTGGGTCCCGCATGTCATTGACTGATTAGTCTAATTAGGGTTTAATAAAACTAACTACTTAATTAGATTAATTAAACATGATTAATTAACTTAATTAATCCATTAATTATTCTAATCATTAATTAATTAATTATTAATTAATTTCTTATTTATATATTTATTTTTATTATAATAATATATTTTTTTAATTCTCTTTTCTCTTTTTTTTAAGCGTTCTGGGTCGGGCCCCACGTGCCATAGGCACAGGGGCCATAGCGGGCAGGCGGGCGAGCGGGCGTCGGGCACAGGTGCAGCCCGTATGGGCGCTGCGGGCGCGACCGGCAAGGGCAACCCAACTGGGGCGCCGGCGACCACGGCAGAGCGCCGGAGAAGAGGGGGGGCGGTGGCCTGGGACGACCTGGGTGGGCGCGGGTCGGCAGTGAGGGGAGCCGCAGCGAGGGGGGCGCGGCACACCGGGGCACGGGGAAGGGCAGCCGCAGCTGCGGTCGGCGCGAGCGAGCGGGAGGAGGGGGGAGGCGGTGCGGTGGCCGTGGTGCCGTTCGGCGATCCAAACGGCGCGACGGGACGGTGCCGGGAGGGAGAAGAGGAGGCCGGGGCCTCACCGAGGGAGTGTAGGGGACGGGGCCATGGGCTCGATGAAGGTCGGGGTCGGCGGCGACGTTGGGGAGGCGGTCCGGCGAGGCGGCGTTCTCGAGGCGGCGGAGCGGTCCTTGGGTGGCGGCGGTGTCTTGCGGCGTCGGGCGGCGGCATGGGCGACGTGGCGACAACGACGACGCAGGGGAGGACGACGGCGCTGGCGGACCAGCGAGGTGGCCTCCGGTGACGGGGTCGGGGCGGCCACGGATGGGGCGCGCGCGGAGCTCGGGGGAGACGACCCGGTGCATGAAGGAGAGGGAGGAGGCCGGGAAGTGCGGCGCCGGTGAGGCGCCGGGGTGGCGCGGGGGCGCTGGCGTTCGGCGGCGAC
>NC_041390.1:106957629-106964808 GCF_002162155.2 Triticum dicoccoides
GAGAGAACGGACGTCGGCAAGGTTGACTATCGGGTCGACAACATCGAGGAAGGTGGCGGAAAGTAACTCTCGAATCGAATCTTAAGAAATTATCGAGATCAAAGTAAGGAGGTAACCTGGAAAGTTTCGAGCGGGCAGGCAATCGTTCGATGCCTGTAATAGGGCGTGAAAGGGTGAAAACAACGGGAATAAGTATTGTGTCCGATATCAGACCTGAAGGTGGCTCGTGAATTACATACGAGGTCACGCGCGAGGAACAACCTTGGGAACAGGGGGTGTAGGAGAGTCAGGTTTCGATCCTGTGGAACTGTGGGTTATGGGCCCACCATGTGGGCTAAAAGTAGAAAGAGGGGTGACGTCTTGCACGATCATGTAAGCAAGGCATGTCAGAGAATAACCGGTCAGTTATGTTGGCAACAACGTTGGTACCAAGGGTGAGGGACGAAGAGAACCATTTTCCCGCTCGTTGAACGAGGCGGGCCAATAGGCAAGGTTCTCGTCCATCGGTGGCTACCGGAATGTCATCAACAATAGTAACAGGGTCTTACTGACAGAGCGGTACCACGAGGTGTTTACATAAGCAGGAGAATATTACTGCTTAGGTCATATAGATCACAAGAAAGGTTAAACCAAACAATGGTAAGGAAAATATGATTATCAGATTAAACAGAACAATGGACAGGAAAATGTGTTAAAACACATATTTCAGGGGTATTTCCTTCCCAAGGACAAACAGAGCATGATATCCAAGACAGGATAGAAAGTAGAAAACCATTTAGGTAAAGGGGGAGGAATCTCATGATATTACCCATACAACGGTGTTAGGATAAATGATAAACAAAATTTAGCATCGTGCTTCAAATGTTCCTATTGAAAATCGGAGTACCATTGACATGCTTCGAGATAGCATCGACATGGTCTTCATGTGAAGATCAGACTCTGGAAACACGAAGGATCCATCAGGAATAACTTGTAGAATAAGTCTTACAATTTCCTCATGGGTGAATGGATAACCTTGCTGAAAAGGAATCTATAATGATAGGTCCTCCAGCAGGGGGGGGGGGTGTTAGGCATGACATCATGTTACCGGGTCATCAAAGGATCAACATCATAACTCTTGGAAAGTTGCCCCAACCATCATATCTGACCGAGATCCATATCCAATTGGTGTCATGATACCTCAGACTCAGGGGGTCCGAGAGGAAAAGGTGCAACACAAATCGGCGAAATGACATTGCAAGATTCTCGAGAAATGAACTATGGGAGCGGGTTTCTGAAGCAATAGTTCATCATTAAACCAAGGGCGGGATGAGAAGGTGGCTAATGGGCTCAGCGACAATTCATCGAGAATTCCAAACGGAGGGATTTCCACGATAATGTGAACAAGAAGATGACATTTGTTAGATCAAATGATATAATGGGATATGCTCGAGGAAAACATACGTAATTAAACATTGGTTGAACGATGCACCGGGTTGGGTTGCACGGCCAATGTTAGAATGGTGATTCAATTATCGAAAGACTTAGAATGAACTATCGCCCATTCACTTCAAAGCAATAGGGTTGCTAGAAGTTTTGAATTCACACGTCATAGCTCAATTGTCGGTATTCCGGTTGAAAACAATACGGGGGCCAAGGAATGAACGAAGATGGCAAGAAGTATTATGATATCAAGAATTCTTAAGAGGTGGTGAAATTCTCACCACATTCTTGACAAAAAGAGATGGTAATACTTCCGAGGTAAGGAAGATCAACTGCCGGGTAGCAGGGATCTCAAGGTTTACACAAAACACGAACAAGTTGTGTTGAACGGAAGGCAATAAAGTGGTCGATGAGAACAGGAATCATCGAGGGGCAAGGATGGTATTACCCATCATGAATTCAATTGAATTTCTGGAAGAGCTCATAAGGTTGATGATGATCACGACACATTTGTCGAGAGATTTCATGCAGATGTAATCAATCAGCGACGACATCAAGTCAGAGGAATGATGAAGCAAGAGGTTATTGGAACCACAGTTACGACACAAACTCGAACTCAAGCTTGTTGTTTAAGGTGAAAGGGTATGACGAGGAAAATCGACGTAAGCTTAGCTCGCCGTCGAAATTTGTGCTCCGATAAGAAGGACCGGGTAGCACAGTTAAAATCATCGCGACAAAGATATAGCCAAACAGGCTAGGAATGACATGATCGGGTACAAACTCGTACTTACAGAAGATTACTAAGAGTTGTTGAACCGTAGTGCGGACTCGGTTCAGTTATCGGCGTCTTTGAGTGTTTAATAATTCAGAGCCCGTGAAAAATTGGAATCAGTGGGAAGGTAGCACTTGATGAAGAACTCATAAGAAGTTATGCAGTTCCATGATAATCTCGAGATACCAGGGGGGTAATACTCAACACAAGATCAAAGTAAAGGTTGGACTGGTGTATTGATCCACAGAAGACAAGTGCTTACACTTGCATCGAAAATGGTATTTAAAGGAGAACATGGTCGAAACCACGATTGTAAAAGGCCATACCCCAGATATAAGATGAACTTATATCAAGGGAATAATTAATTTTAAAAGAAGCTTCGATGAGAAGATGTACATCGGGTCCATGGGCATGAACACAAAGTTCAAGGTCGACTCCCACTTCTCCAATGCATAACCTTTCATCCACTTCTCACGTTCGATGAAGTTGCAGTGTTGAAATTTTATCCGGTGAAGCACCAGAAGAGTATGACTCGTGAAAACTTTCGGGTTCACACGGTTTAGAGAAGGCATATGTTCAACCCATAGGGGCTTCTTAGAAACATATACCACAAGTTTCAAGAGTAAATAACACAAGCCCGAAAGCAGAGCATGGTTGGCCAAGCAGAGGATACAACTTAACAAAGGCATTATGTATCAGGGGAAGAACTCACAAAGTGATCAAATGTGTAGGACACTGTCGGATAACAATCCAACAAAGGACTTGATGGTCCACAAAGGATCTGATACGAGTATCAGTACTCAACTAGAGGAGGAAGAATGCAAGGAGATCAGATTATAGAAACAACTGACTAACTCAATTGTCAAATGCAAAGGAATTATGATTTCCAAATCAAGGGATCAGAAGCAATGCTCTGATTAGGGATGGATAAGTTGAATAGCCTTAGGGTACGATCAATGACAATTGGATTGGTCGAGAACCAATTCCAGTTAAAAGAATGGAAGCTCAGCCGGAAAGGTAATTTATAAGGATCAATGATGATTGCGTGTATTCGCAACATATTGAGTCAACAGACTCAAAATGATAATGACAAGGAATGTCAATAAGATTTCTATACTTATGGGATTAATCATAATGAAAGCAAACAAGAAATTCTAGAGCAATAGGTTGCTGAGGATTTTCGGAATATTGGGTGGTATTTCGAAGACTTTTGTGTAACACATGAACAACTGGGGGATGAGCGCATACTCGATAAGTGCGAGAATTAACCGTAGGGGTATTCAAGTGACAAAGAACAGCAAGGCAGTAAGCTCAAGGGATTATCGAAACAACGACGAGTTTTTCAGGGTATCTTGTAATAGACCACTGGGGATGAATGTAAGAATAACAAATGCAAGTAGTTATCCATAAGGGTTTGCGGTGGAAGGTGAATTGCAAACGCGATGTACACAAGTTCTTGGGTTAACAACGGAGAGTATCTTCAGGGTCTTCTGGTGCAGCAGACGATCGTTAGTAATAAGGGGCTCTCCTGGTGAAAGTGATAACGAGATCCTAATGTTAGATTTAGTAAACTTCATTTAACCCGAATAGAGGAGAGATCAGGGTCCCAGAGTAAAGGTCGAGGAGTAAAAGATCCTACTACCACCCAATGGCGACGTGTGCCCGTAAGACACACAGCCATGTTAGTAAAAGTTTTTGCAACGTCTAGACTCGACTTCGGCCAAGGAGTGTGGAAGGGGGATTCCTACAGGCAGTTGGCTCTGATACCAACTTGTGACGCCCCGATTCAATCGTACACTAATCATGCACGCAAATGTGTACGATCAAGATCAGGGACTCATGGGAAGATATCACAACACAGCTCTAAAACATAAATAAGTCATACAAGCATCATAATACAAGCCAGGGGCCTCGAGGGCTCGAATACAAGTGCTCGATCATAGACGAGTCAGCGGAAGCAATAATATCTGAGTACAGACATAAGTTAAACAAGTTTGACTTAAGAAGGCTAGCACAAACTGGGATACAGATCGAAAGAGGCGCAGGCCTCCTGCCTGGGATCCTCCTAACTACTCCTGGTCGTCGTCAGCGGGCTGCACGTAGTAGTAGGCACCTCCGGTGTAGTAGGGGTCGTCGTCGACGTGGCGTCTGGCTCCAGGGCTCCAGCATCTGGTTGCGACAACCAGGTAGAAGGGAAAGGGGAAAAGAGGGAGAAAAGCAACCGTGAGTACTCATCCAAAGTACTCGCAAGCAAGGAGCTACACTACATATGCATGGGTATATGTGTAAAGGCCATATCGGTGGACTGAACTGCAGAATGCCAGAATAAGAGGGGGATCGCTAGTCCTATCGAAGACTACGCTTCTGGCAGCCTCCGTCTTGCAGCATGTAGAAGAGAGTAGATTGAAGTCCTCCAAGTAGCATCTCCAAGTAGCATCGCATAGCATAATCCTACCCGGCGATCCTCTCCTCGTCGCCCTGTAGAAAAGCGATCACCGAGTTGTCTGTGGAACTTGGAAGGGTGTGTTTTATTAAGTATCCGGTTCTAGTTGTCATAAGGTCAAGGTACAACTCCAAGTCGTCCTGTTACCGAAGATCACTGCTATTCTAATAGATTAACTTCCCTGCAGGGGTGCACCAACTTACCCAGCACGCTTGATCCCATTTGGCCGGACACACTTTCCTGGGTCATGCCCGGCCGCGGAAGATCAACACGTCGCAGCCCCACCTAGGCACAACAGAGAGGCCAGCACGCCGGTCTAAACCTAAGCGCGCAGGGGTCTGGGCCCATCGCCCTGAGCACACCTGCACGTTGCGTGGGCGGCCGAAAGCAGACCTAGCCTAGTGGCGTTCCAGTCCAATTCGGTGCGCGCCGCTCCGTCGCTAACGTCTGAAGTGCTTCGGTTGATACCACGACGCCGGGATACCCATAACTACTCCCGCGTAGATGGTTAGTGCGTATAGGCTCGTAGCCAACTCAGATCAAATACCAAGATCTCGTTAAGCGTGTTAAGTATCCGCGAACGCCGACCAGGGCCAGGCCCACCTGTCTCCTAGGTGGTCTCAACCTGCCCTGTCGCTCCGCCACAGAGTAACAGTCGGGGGCCGTCGGGAACCCAGGCCCACCTCTACCGGGATGGAGCCACCTGTCCTTTCAGCCCCCTCATCAGAATCACTTGCGGGTACTCATCGAGCTGACCCGACTTTAGTCACCATCTGTATAGTATGTATGTATGTATAGTATATACCCGTGATCACCTCCCGAGTGATCACGGCCCAATAGTATAGCAAGGCAGACTGACAAGAATGTAGGGCCAATGATGATAAACTAGCATCCTATACTAAGCATTTAGGATTGCAGGTAGGGTATCAACAGATGTAGCAATAATGTCAGGCTATGCAACAGAATAGGAGTAACCGAACAGTAACATGCTACACTACTCTAATGCAAGCAGTATATAGAAGAATAGGCGATATCTGATGATCAAGGGGGGGGGGCTTGCCTGGTTGCTCTGGCAAGAGAGAGGGGTCGTCAACTCCGTAGTCGAACTGGGCAGCAGCAGCGTCGGTCTCGTAGTCTACCGGAGAGAAGAGGGGGGAAGAAACAATGAATACCATGTAAACAGATGCATATCGATGCATGACAAGACAAGTAACGATGCTAGGCGTGCCCTAGCGTGGTATGAGGTGGTACCGGTTAAGGGGGGAAACATTCGGGAAAATATCCCCGGTGTTTCGTGTTTTCGGGCAGAGGAGCCGGAGGGGGAAAGTTGCGGGTTCGATAGGTTAGGGGTGTGTGGCGGACGAACGGACTACGTATCCGGATTCGTCTCGTCGTTCTGAGCAACTTTCATGTAGAAAGTATTTTCATCAGAGCTACGGTTTATTTTCTATTAATTTTAAAAGATTTAAATCATTTTCAGGATTTATTTAATTATTTTAATGCAACATTATCCAGAATAGTGCATGCTGACATCATCATGACGTCAGCATGACGTCAGCAGTCAACAGGGAGTTGACTGGGTCAATCTGACGTGTGGGTCCCGCATGTCATTGACTGATTAGTCTAATTAGGGTTTAATAAAACTAACTACTTAATCAGATTAATTAAACATGATCAATTAACTTAATTAATCCATTAATTATTCTAATCATTAATTAATTAATTATTAATTAATTTCTTATTTATATATTTATTTTTATTATAATAATATATTTTTAATTCTCTTTTCTCTTTTTTTTAAGCGTTCTGGGTCGGGCCCCACGTGCCATAGGCACAGGGGCCACAGCGGGCAGGCGGGCGAGCGGGCGTCGGGCACAGGCGCAGCCCGTATGGGCGCTGCGGGCGCGACCGGCAAGGGCAACCCAACTGGGGCGCCGGCGACCACAGCAGAGCGCCGGAGAAGAGGGGGGGCGGTGGCCTGGGACGACCTGGGTGGGCGCGGGTCGGCAGTGAGGGGAGCCGCAGCGAGGGGGGCGCGGCACACCGGGGCACGGGGAAGGGCAGCCGCAGCTGCGGTCGGCGCGAGCGAGCGGGAGGAGGGGGGGAGGCGGTGCGGTGGCCGTGGTGCCGTTCGGCGATCCAAACGGCGCGACGGGACGGTTCCGGGAGGGAGAAGAGGAGGCCGGGGCCTCACCGAGGGAGTGTAGGGGACGGGGCCATGGGCTCGATGAAGGTCGGGGTCGGCGGCGACGTTGGGGAGGCGGTCCGGCGAGGCGGCGTTGTCGAGGCGGCGGAGCGGTCCTTGGGTGGCGGCGGTGTCTTGCGGCGTCGGGCGGCGGCATGAGCGACGTGGCGACGACGACGACGCAGGGGAGGACGACGACGCTGGCGGACCAGCGAGGTGGCCTCCGGTGACGGGGTCGGGGCGGCCACGGATGGGGCGCGCGCTGAGCTCGGGGGAGACGACCCGGTGCATGAAGGAGAGGGAGGAGGCCGGGAAGTGCGGCGCCGGTGAGGCGCCGGGGTGGCGCGGGGGCGCTGG
>NC_041390.1:106965251-106997177 GCF_002162155.2 Triticum dicoccoides
GGGGGGGCTTCTACTTTGTTTTAGTTTAGTTACAGTTTTCTATTTTCGTATTTTCTTTTATTTATTTATTCTCTTGTTTCTGTTTTCTTTTACTTATGTAATATTTTATAGTTTTACAAAAAGTGAAACCCACACCTAAAATAGAGTTACAATTATAACTACTGCCACAAAAGGTTTTAACCCTGAACAAAATAGTATAGTATTTTATAAAATCCAAAATGCATATATTTAATTGTTTTACCTACCACTTTAATTACATAAGTGCATTTAAACCTTTTATAAAAATGTGGTTTCTCCACCATAATTACCTATGCATTATTTGACACAACCCAAACAATTTAGTTTTAATATTTCAAAACTTTTGTCGTTTACCTTTATTTTAAATTTTAATTTGACGCGGTTTGAACTAACGGACGTTTAGCATCGGTAATCGGGATGACGTGGCTTGATTAGCATGGGATTATTTTAGCAAGATTATCCGGGCGTCACAATTACATTGAAATTACATTTCATTTGTTTTTTTTACTTTGCTTCATGCACCGTCAACCTCTCATGCTAGGTAATTCTTTTCTGGCGACTAATTTGGCCTCAAATGCAGTCTGCAGAAGAATATTGTTGACATGTTTCTCCATTTTGATTTCTGAACATAGACAGTTTTGTTGCTAAAGCTACTCCTTTTCATAGTTATGTTTGTGTATACATGTATCTGCCAGACACAAATTCTTCTTGACAAATGGCACTTTTTCTGTTATATTTCACATTGCCGTGTCTTTCCCATGGATATGAACTCTTCTCTTCTTTTTCTTTTTTTTTACTATGGAACTGAAGTATTTTTTCCTGCTTGCGGGATCACCATTCTGTTTTTTGCGTGCCTTTTAATGTGCAAACTGTGTAAACAGTTCCTCCTCTTTGAAAACTAGTGTGGGTCAAAAGGTCTGTTTGGTTTGTACCTTTGTCGTGTCAAAAAGTTTGCTAGCCAGAATTTGGGTTGAGGTTTTACTTGCCAATCGATTGGCCAACATTGACTAGAAAATGCGATAACACTACTAGGGAAAAACCTAGCAGTAGCGCTGGTTTTGGGCCTAGCAGTAACCGCGCTATCTATAGCGTTGGTTGGCCCATGCTACTGCTATACATGGGTAGCAGGAGCGAGCATTGGAGCAACGTGCTACTGCTAATAGCTGCAGCGCTTTTAATTAAGCCGCGCTACTGCTAATCTAATTAGTAGTAGCGTACTTCCTGTCCAACGCTACTAATATTTTGTTTTTCATTTTTTCCCATTTTTAGTGTATTTATGTGCTGTTATACAAATTTTGATACAGTATCAATTAAGAGATTGTTATGCTATTTAAGACTCTCAAAATAATCTAAGTGAAGCATAAGAGATCAATAGTTTCTATAAAACAAATCCACCACCGTGCTCTAAAAGATATAAGTGAAGTACTAGAGCAAAACTATATAACTCAAAAAGATATAAGTGAAGCACATAGAGTATTCTAACAAATTCCAAATCATATATGGCTCTCTCAAAAGGTGTGTACAACAAGGATGATTGTGATAAACTAAAAAGCAAAGACTCAAATCATACAAGACGCTCCAAGCAAAACACATATCATGTGATGAATAAAAATATAGCTCCAAGAAAAGTTACCGATAGAAGTAGACGAAAAGAGGGGATGCCTTCCGAGGCATCCCCAAGCTTTGGATTTTAGGTGTCCTTAGATTATCTTGTGGGTGCCATGGGCATCCCCAAGCTTAGGCTCTTGCCACTCCTTGTTCCATAATCCATCAAATCTTTACCCAAAACTTGAAAACTTCACAATACAAAACTTAAAGTAGAAAATCTCGTGAGCTCCGTTAGCGAAAGAAAACAAAAGACCACTTCAAGTTACTGTAGTGAACTCATTCTTTATTTATAATGGTGTTAAACCTACTGTACTCCAACTACTCTATTGTTTATAAACTATTTTACTAGCCATAGATTCATCAAAATAAGCAAACAACACACGAAAAACAGAACCTGTCAAAAATAGAACAGTCTGTAGTAATCTGTAGCTAGAGCAAGATCTGGAACCCAAAAAATTCTAAAATAAATTTCTGGAGGTGAGGATTTTATCTATTAATCATCTGCAAAAAGAATTAACTAAATAGCACTTTCCAAATAAAAATGGCAGCAGTTCTCGTGAGCGCTAAAGTTTCTGTTTTTTACAGCAAGATATCAAGACTTTCCCCAAGTCTTCCCAACGGTTCTACTTGGCACAAACACTAATTAAACACAAAAAACACAACCTAAACAGAGACTAGATAAATTATTTATTACTAAACAGGAGCAAAAATCAAGGAATAAAAATAAAATTGGGTTGCCTCCCAACAAGCGCTATCGTTTAACGCCCCTAGCTAGGCATAAAAGGTAAGAATAGATCTAGGTATTGCCATCTTTGGTTTTCAACCTTTTAGCGGAATCAAGCTCGAATCCGGGAGGTTCTTTACGTTTCCCTTCATATTCTGAAATTTTTGGATCTAACGAATCCAACCTCTTATTGCAAAGGGTAACCAACATATTCATGAGGTTCAAGAGACTTTTGTAAAATCTTGGTTACTTCGCAAATTTTCTCAAAAACTTGCGTTTCCTTGGGTATGATGAGGCCCCTTTTGTTGAGGTAGAGTTCCTACTATACCTTCTATAATTTCATGCGCAATACTGGGATCAATTTCAATAAAATTTCCTTTGGCAACGCAATCCAAAAGTTGTCTATGAGACATATTTAGTCCAACATAGAAATTGCGAAGCAAAATTCTAAAATTCACCTCTAGGGTACAATTACGATAAGATTCCATCATTCTAAACCAAGCATCTTTTAAATTTTCTCCTTGCCTTTGTTTGAAGTGAAGAACCTCAAACTTGGGAGACAAAGGAGCAGATAAAGGACTAGCCATAACGACAAGCAAACGGAAAAGAGGCGAACGGAAAGAGAGGGAGGATAGGGAGAGAGAGAGAGGGCGAATAAAACGGCAAGGGTGAAGTGAGGGAGAGGAAAACGAAAGGCAAATGGCAAATAATGTAATGCGGGAGATAGGGATTGTGATGGATACTTGGTATATTGACTTTTGCATAGATCCCCGGCAACGGCGCCAGAAATGCTTCTTGCTACCTCTTGAGCACTGCGTTGGTTTTTCCCCGAAGAGGAAGGGATGATGTAGTAAAGTAGTGTAAGTATTTTCCTCAATTTTTGAGAACCAAGGTATCAATCCAGTAGGAGGCTACGCGCGAGTCCCTCGTACCTGCACAAAACAAATAAATCCTCGCAACCAACGCTATAAGGGGTTGTCAATCCCTACACGGCCACTTACGAGAGTGAGATCTGATAGATATGATAAGATAATATTTTTGGTATTTTTATGATAAAGATGCAAAGTAAAATAAAAGCAAAGTAAAAAGCAAAGGAAATAACTAAGTATTGGAAGACTAATATGATGAAGATAGACCCGGGGCCATAGGCTTCACTAGTGGCTTCTCTCAAGAGCATAAGTATTCTATGATGGGTGAACGAATTACTGTTGAGCAATTGACAGAATTGAGCATAGTTATGAGAATATCTAGGTATGATCATGTATATAGGCATCACATCCGAGACAAGTAGACTGACTCCTGCCTGCATCTACTACTATTACTCCACTCATCGAGCGCTATCTAGCATGCATCTAGAGTATTAAGTTAATGAAAACAGAGTAACGCCTTAAGCAAGATGACATGATGTAGAGGGATAAACTCATGCAATATGATGAAAACCCCATCTTGTTATCCTCGATGGCAACAGTACAATACGTGCCTTGCTGCCCCTACTGTCACTGGGAAAGGACACCGCAAGATTGAACCCAAAGCTAAGCACTTCTCCCATTGCAAGAAAAACCAATCTATTAGGCCAAACCAAACTGATAATTCGAAGAGACTTGCAAAGATAACCAATCATACATAAACAAATTTAGAGAAGATTCAAATATTGTTCATAGATAGACTTGATCATAAACCCACAATTCATCGATCTCAACAAACACACCACAAAAAGAAGATTACATCGAATAGTTCTCCACGAGAGAGGGGGAGAACATTGTATTGAGATCCAAAAAGAGAGAAGAAGCCATCTAGCTAATAACTATGGACCCGTAGGTCTGAGGTGAACTACTCACACTTCATCGGAGGGGCTATGGTGATGATGTAGAAGCCCTCCATGATGGATACCCCCTCCGGCGGAGCTCCGGAACAGGCCCCAAGATGGGATCTCGTGGATACAGAAAGTTGCGGTGGTGGAATTAGGGTTTTGGCTCCGTATCTGATCGTTTGGGGGTACGTAGGTATATATAGGAGGAAGGAGTACGTCGGTGGAGCAACAAGGGGCCCACAAGGGTGGAGGGCGTGCCTGGGGGGGGGGGGGTAGGCGCACCCCCTACCTCGTGGCCTCCTCCTTTGTTTCTTGACGTTGGGTCCAGTCTCCTGGATCATGTTCGGCGAGAAAATCACGTTCCCGAAGGTTTCATTCCGTTTGGACTCCGTTTGATATTCCTTTTCTTCGAAACCCTAAAATAGGCAAAAAAACAACAATTCTGGTCTGGGCCTCCGGTTAATAGGTTAGTCCCAAAAATAATATAAAAGTGGATAATAAAGCCCAATAATGTCAAAAACAGTAGATAATATAGTATGGAGCAATCAAAAATTATAGATATGTTGGAGACGTATCACCAGCCCATCCAAGATGCCCGCTCCTGGTCACCACCGACACCCAGTCTGGCCAGGAGCACCAAGGGTTGCCTCGGCTGGTTCCGCTCAACACCAACAGCTGCTCTGTCGGACCTGGTGATGTTCAAGCCTGGAGTGTTGGAGGCCGAGGGAGTCCTGGATTAGGGGGTCTCCGGAAAGCCGGACTATATCCTTTGGCCGGACTGTTGGACTATGAAGATACGAGATTGAAGACTTCGTCCCGTGTCCGGATAGGACTCTACTTGGCATGGAAGGCAAGCTAGGAAATATGGATATGCATACCTCCTCCTTTGTAACTGACCTTGTGTAACCCTAGCCTCCTCCGGTGTCTATATAAACCAGAGGGTTTTAGTCCGTAGGACAACATACAATCATACCATAGGCTAGCTTCTAGGGTTTAGCCTCTCTGATCTCGTGGTAGATCAACTCTTGTACTACTCATATTATCAAGAATAATCAAGCAGGACGTAGGGTTTTACCTCCATCAAGAGGGCCCGAACCTGGGTAAAACATCGTGTCCCCTGCCTCCTGTTACCATCCGCCTTAGACGCACAGTTCGGGACCCCCTACCCGAGATCCGCCGGTTTTGACACCGACATTGGGCTTTCATTGAGAGTTCCTCTGTGTCGTCATCATTAGGCTTGATGGCTCCTTCAATCATCGATAGTGATGTAGTCCTGGGTGAGACTTTTCTCCCCAGACGGATCTCTGTATTCGGCGGCTCCGCACTGCGGGCCAACTCGCTTGGCCATCTGGAGCAGATCGAGAGCTACGCCCCTGGCTATCAGGTCAGATTTGGAAACTTAAACTACACAGCCGACATCCACGGAGATTTGATCTTCGACGGGTTCGAGCCCTTGCCGAGTACGCCGCATGGTCACGATGAGCATGATTTAGCTCTACCATCGGACAGTGTTCGGGAGATCGCACCGGTGATCGCTCCGACCCTCAATTCGGAGCCAATTGCACCATCCAGGGACGAGTGGATAGACCCCGCCACGGAGGCCACATTTTCATCGGCGATCGAGCCGAGTATCGACCTTACCCTTCACAAGAGCCGTGACGCCAAACTACCAGATTCTTCCCCGTCCACGGACTCCGAACCGCCTGCGCCCGTGCCTATCGAATCCAACTGGGCGCCGATCATGGAGTTTACCTCCCCAGATATCTTTCAGCGCTTGCCCTTTGGCGACATACTGAACTCATTAAGGTCTCTCTTTCTGTCAGGAGAGCCCTGGCCGAACCATGTCCGGCAGAATTGGGATGCGGATGACGAAGAAATTCGCCGCCCACCCACCACCCACTTAGTAGCCACTGTCGACGATTTGACCGACAGGCTCGACTTCGACTCCGAAGACATCGACGGTATGGATGACGATGCAGGAGACGAAAAGGAACCACTGCCCACGGGGCACTGGAGGCCCACTTCATCATATGATGTATACATGGTGGACAAACCCAAAGAAAATGACGACGAGGAACGGGAGGACGCAACGAAGGGTTGTTCCCTTGAGAAGCAGTCAAAGCGGCGGCGTAAGCGCCGCTCCAAATCCCGCCTCGGCAAAAATAGCGATCATATAGACCTAGCGTTAGAGCAGGGTGAACCATCGCCCGACCACGGCAACACGGAGAATCAAACCGAGCAACCGACTCCGTTGAAGATAATAGTCCGGACGACATCACACTGGACAGGCACCCGAAGCAACAGAATGCCCAGCAAAGGCTTGTTGGCACTGCGAGGAGTCTGAAAAAGCAGAAGCAAAGGCTCAGGGCTGCACAAGACACACTCAGAGTCAGATGGAGTGAAGTACTCAACACTGCAGTCAAGTACGGCGGTAATCGCCACACCAAGAGCTACCCGAAGCGAAAATTGCTACCTGAATTCGATGAGGAGGCCTTAGATCCCCCGCAATTAAAAAACAAAATGGCCATCCGGTCGGATAGACGACCTCATGGCCAACATAGAGTAGCAAACGACGCCGCACATAAGCTAGTACGCGATCCACGCAAGGGCTCGCATCAAAAGGACGGTGCAACCAGATCCATATACGGGCCACGCAAGCGCGCTCCAGCATGCAATGCAACACAACAAACATACAAACACCACGGTACACCCAAATACAGGGGTGCCGCACACCCCCTATGTTTCATCGATGAGGTGCTGGACCATGAATTTCCAGAGGGATTCAAACCCGTAAACATAGAGGCGTACGACGGAACGACAGACCCTGGGGTTTGGATTGAGGACTACATCCTCCATATCCACATGGCTCGAGGAGACGATCTCCACGCCATCAAGTACTTACCCCTCAAGCTCAAAGGGCCAGCTCGGCACTGGCTTAAAAGCCTCCCCGAAAACTCCATTGGAAGCTGGGAAGAGCTCAAAGATGCTTTTTGGGCAAATTTTCAAGGGACCTATGTCCGACCACCGGATGCATACGATTTAAGTCATATAACTCAACAGCCCGGAGAGTCAGCCCGAAAGCATTGGAACAGGTTCCTCACTAAAAAGAACCAAATAGTCGACTGTCCGGACGCCGAAGCCTTAACAGCTTTCAAGCACAGCGTTCGAGACGAATGGCTTGCCACACACCTTGGCCAAGAAAAGCCGAGAACAATGGCAGCATTAACAAGCCTCATGACCCGCTTTTGCGCGGGCGAGGACAGCTGGTTAGCCCGATGCAGCACCAGCGACCCAAGTACATCCGAAGTCAGGGACGGAAACGGGAAATCATGACGTAGCAAAAACAAGTGCCGGAATAAAGAAGACAACCCGAAGAGCACGGCGGTAAACGTCGAATTCAGGAGCTCTCAGCCAGGTCAGCAAAAGCTGCCCTCCAAAGGCAACAGAGACGAACTGTCCAGCCTAAACAAGATTCCGGACCAAATATGTCAGATCCATAGCACCCCCGATAAACCTGCAAATCATACCCATAGAGAATGTTGGGTCTTCAAGCAGTCTGGCAAGCTCAACGCTGAACATAAGGGGCAGGATACACCAAGCGAAGACGAGGACGAACCTCGCAAGCAAAGCACTGGGGAACAGAAGAAATTCCCACCAGAGGTCAAAACAGTAAACGTGTTACACGTGACAAAGGGGAGAAACAAAGCGGCAATCCTAGAGACACATGCCCCAGGGCCTATCACCGCGGAGTTCTGCCACTGGTCGTCCCAACCGATCACCTTCGACCATCGAGATTACTCGGCAAGTATCCGGCATGCAGGATGGGCTGCCTTGGTATTAGAACCAATAATTGACGGATACCAGTTCACACAAGTCCTGATGGATGGCGGCAGCAGTTTAAACATGATATATCAGGACACAGTCCGCAACATGGGGATAGACCCAGCAAAAATTAGCCACAACAATACTACCTTTAAAGGAGTAACGCCAGGCCCAAAAGCCCATTGCATGGGCTCCCTGCTACTAGAGGTTATATTCGGCTTTCCCGATAACTTCTGCAGCGAAAATTTAGTGTTCCATATCGCTCTGTTCCAAAGTGGCTATCAAGAACTACTCAGACGCGAAGCTTTCGCTCGCTTTAACACAATACCGCATTACACTTCTCTCATGCTTAAGATGCCCGGTCCATGTGGCATCATTACAGTAAATGGAAATATTGAGCGCTCCTGTCGCGCGGAAGACCGTGCCGTTGCCTTGGCAGCTGCACACTAAACGGCCTCACCAACTAAAACATCTGACAGGTCGTTAAGACCACGGACGCGGTTGGACGAGTCCGGCACAGCTATATGTAATTAATACAGGTTTGATGGCTATACCCCTATTACAATACAAGGGGCTCAACGCGCGCAAACAAGTGACAATTAGGCTCAAACTTTACTCATTCCGAACTGTACATGGTTTATTTAGTATAAACTACCTTTTGCACGACAACTTTTCAACTAAGTTCCTCTCTTTTACAGATGACCATCATGTTATACCCATTTAGGACACGGCACAATGGAGACACAGGCGCATACGTGCAGCAGGGACCCGTTCCAAGGATTCTTTTTAGATTAAGACCCTGCGTATACTTTTTTTACTGTCTCTTGTTGATACACATCCCTCAGATTCTCAGTACAATTGGGAAGGATGCTGACGTATTGGCATGTGGCCACGACAGAATATTGCACGTACCTGGACACCAGGGGCTTATTACAAAGGGCACTGTTTAGGCCCGGTTTACATCATAAAGACCGAATACCTTAGGGAGTGTTCGGCGTCGCGAGTTTGACCTTATATGCATCAGCTCCGAATCATGTCTTTGGTCAAATGTTGGGTTTGCCCGGCTCCTGTGTTTTGCTTCCTTATGTTCCGCTCTATCGGCTAAGGTGGCACCAGGAGAACTACTGCGATTGTGCCCTGGTTCATCCGAACGAGCACCTCAGTAGAGAAAGCCGAAAACTGACTATCATGATATAGCGCGAGACTGGTCAACCACTCGATGACCTAGCGGAATCTTCGGGATTCCTCCACCTTAACGAAGGGCCGTTTCCCGGCCAGGCATGTATGCACCCCGAATCCGGATGAGCGCGGAGCCACCGGGGGCTAATAGTAGCCCCACTGTCAAACTCCTCTGGCTAAGTGAAAGTGTTAAAGCATTATAGTCCGGTTTTCTAGTTCGCTACGCTATCACCTCCTTAATGGACCAAGACGTTGGATCAAGTGTGAACATGCGTCTTCTGCGAACACCCCCGCATTATATGCGTGGGGGCTGAAGCCGACGACTGCCATCTTTCAGGTTATATATATATACACACACACACATACATAAACGGCCGCACAGGAGGCATCATAGTATTTTCGGGCAAAAGTATAAATACAACCTTGATAAATTCAATAAAACATTGTTTTTACAATGGGAATACATGTCACTCAAACATAATATTCTTTGAGCACTGAGCCTCTATTGAACGAGCGCCTTCAAGAACTTCTTCAAAGTAGTGCTCGGCAGCCACTCGGCCTATGGCCGAACCCTGTGCCACAACAATGGTGGCATCTATCTCCGCCCAGTATGCTTTGACACGGGCAAGGGCCATCCGCGAGCCTTCTATGCACGCTGACCTCTTTACAACATCGATGCGTGTCACAATGCCAAGGAATTGTTGCACTAAGCTAAAGTAGCTATTCGGCCTTGGCCCTCCTGGCCACAAATGATCCACAACAGACCTCATAGCCAGTCCGGATAATCTATGGAGCTCGGCCCAACCGGTCAATCGCTCATTTAGCAACAGCGGACGGACTGGAGCGTGAAACTGTGACTAGAACAGCTTCTCCACTTCAGGATCTTCCTGATCCTTGAAGTACTCGGTCGCATCCGCAGCACTTGCAGCCAAATCCATGTACGCGTCCGCAGAGCTCCATAGCCGGTCCAGAGGAGCATACTTCAGATCTCCGAACTTAGTCCGCAACAAGAAGGGCTTCCCAGACATGATGTCTGCAGCTTGATTCAGCTCCTCCTTCGTCGCTCTAATTTTGGAGCGGGCTTCCTTGGCAGCCACCCGGGCCTTCTCCAGGTCTGTCGCCTTTGCCCGGTTTTCCTCTTCAAGAAGCCGGTAACGGTCAGCAGCATCTTTTAACTCCACGACCATCTTGGCAATTTTTTCCTTGCTCTCGCGATGTGCGGCCTGTTCGGCCCTTAACTCTTTGGCCGCCTGTAAAGCGGCCGCATTGCTACTCCTTGCTTGCTCCTTGGCTCGGGCAAGCTCCGCCCGAAGGGTCTCCACGGTGGCCGCTCCATCTGCAGTCACAACATATTAAAGATACTGGCATCATGCTGATCTTATTATGTGACGATCACCAGAAAAATCACTCACCCCGTGCCTCGTCAAGCCGCTTGTTGACAAGCACGATGTCGGCATCTGCCGCATCTAGCTGCCGCTTTAGTTCGGCAAACCCATCAGTCTGGCTAGCCACCGGAGCTTCAACCACCTGCACATAAAGGCGGTCTGATTATTACCTGGGACTATGATCCTCTGTTTGCCGCCGTTCTCGACAACAACCAGAGTCTCAGGGGCTACTATCTGCATAGGCATACCTAACGTATGCGATACTATTAAAGGCATACATTATTTTACGTACCTCGAAGCCTTTCAGCAAACTCATAAAAGCTTCATGCAAACTGCTTTCGGCGGATGAAATCCTTTCAATTACCGTACCCATAAGTGTACGATGCGCTTCCGAGATGACAACTTTCCCCAGAAGATCCTTCAGCGCGTCCGACCGCACACAGTACAGACCCTTGCTGTCGCTCTCCTCAGGAGCCGGATACTGGGGATGCCGGACAGCCAAAGGTTTATCCTCTAGCAATATTGGATCCGGAGATACCCTTCACGATGACACTTCAAGGTTGCCCTCTTCTTAAGCTGGGGAGTCCGGGGGAGGCGTTTCGCTCTCCATCATCTCTGGAAGAAGATCCCCCGAAGATGAACTCTGTCGAGAAGGGCTGCGATCCGGACTACAATTTACAAGCATCGGTTATTGTCTTCAGAAGTAAGGTAGGATATCTTCACTATTAAGTACTTTCTGATTACTTACAGCTCGGTAGAGGGCTGATCCCCGCGCGGACATTGTGCGGCAAGAATACCCTCCAAGGCAGGACCCTCTAGCGGAGATTTCTTCTCCCGTTTGGAAACTTTAGTTTCAGGCTCTTCAGAGGTAGTCCTCTTCCTTCCCCGGGGAGAGAGAATGTCAGATTCTCCCCCTTGGTTATCCTCCCTCGCGGAGGCACTCATTCCCTCGATTGGAATAGGTAGCGATGGAGGCTCGCTTTCGCCCTCTTTATTCCCCCCTTCATCTTCCTTTGAGGGCACTAGACAAGGTGCTAGCTCGAGCATGTTTTCCAACACCGGATTGTCCAAGCCTTCAGGAAGGGGGGCCGAACACCGGATCATCTTCGCCTTTGTTATCCAGTCCTGGTCAAAGAGCGATTCTTCAGAATGATGTCATGATAAATAAAAGGACAGTGTGTTTGGCCATGGGATTACTTACTTGGGTAGTAGGGCGGTTGCAGCTCAGGCCCATGTCCTCGCTAGTATCCGGACACTCTATGTGGGGTCCGAAGAACGATTTGTACATCTCCTCGTGCGTCATGCCGAGGAAATTCTGAATAGTGCGCGGTCCTTCCGGGTTGAATTCCCACATGCGGAGGGGCCGGCGTTTGCAAGGCTGGACTCGATGAACCAGCATGACTTGCATTACCATAACCAGACTGAAATCTCCCTCGAAGAGATCTCCGATACGGCTCTGCAGTATTGGCACGTCCTTGGCTGGACCCCAGCTCAGCCCCCCGCTAATCCATGACATCAGTTGTGGTGGAGGGCCCGAGCGAAAGGTGTGGGGAGCTACCCACTTGGCACTTCGGGGAGCTGTGACGTAAAACCACTCCTGTTGCCACAATCCAGACACCTCTGGAAAGGAACCCTTTGGCCATGGAGCGTCAGCAATTTTTCTTATTAGAGCACCTCGCACACTGCGTACTGCCCCTCGACCGTCTTCGGCTTCACATCGAAGGTCTTGAGCCACAGGCCGAAGTGTGGGGTAATGCGGAGGAAGGCCTCACAACCGACAATAAATGACGAGATGTGAAGAAGGGAATCCGAGGCCAGATCATGAAAATCCAGCCCGTAATAGAACATAAGACCCCTACCGAAGGGATCCAGAGCGAGGCCTAGTCCTCGAAGGAAGTGGGAGACGAACACAACGCTCTCGTTGGGTTCGGGAGTAGGGACGATCTGCCCTCGGGCGGGCAGCCTATGCGAAATTTCGGCGGTCAGATATCTGGCCTCCCTCAACTTCTTGATGTTCTCCTCCGTGACGGAGGAAGGCATCCACCGGCCTTGAAGGCTGGATCCGGACATGATTGAAGGTCCGAAGCGCCTGACCTGGGCTTTGGGTGTTAGAACTCGAGGCGGGGGAAGGATTCGATTGAGCGCGGGAGGGAAGAAAGAAAAAGCCCCGTCCCTTTATAAAGGGGATGAATATCAGGCGTCCTCCTTGTGGCCATTCGAGACTTACCTAAGATCTAGGAGTCATACCAACAAGCACGGTTGGGTTACCCATGTTTGTATTGATGAGAATCCCGTGATAAGGGGAACACGATCTCTGCTTTGACAACATGTGTCAAGAAACCGCCTCGCGTTATGTGCGGGGCTGGTTAGAGAAAAACGGTTCAAATAATTACCGGGTCGTGGCGTGATGTCATGCTGCCAAAACGTGTTAGCAGATTAGATTTGTGGAAATATTATTCTCTCTACGGTGGTATGTGGAACTTATTTTGCAGGGTCGGACACTATCCTTGTATTCAAACTCTTCTGTGGTGTATTCGGAGGAGGAACCCGCCTTGCAATGCCGAAGACAACACTGCGCACCGGACTCATCGTCATTGAAGCCTGGTTCAGGGGCTACTGAGGGAGTCCTGGATTAGGGGGTCTCCGGACAGCCGGACTATATCCTTTGGCCGGACTGTTGGACTATGAAGATATGAGATTGAAGACTTCGTCCCGTGTCCGGATGGGACTCTACTTGGTGTGGAAGGCAAGCTAGGCAATACGTATATGCATACCTCCTCCTTTGTAACCGACCTTGTGTAACCCTAGCCTCCTCCAGTGTCTATATAAACCGGAGGGTTTTAGTCCGTAGGACAACATACAATCATACCATAGGCTAGCTTCTAGTGTTTAGCCTCTCTGATCTCGTGGTAGATCAACTCTTGTACTACTCACATTGTCAAGAATAATAAAGCAGGACGTAGGGTTTTACCTCCATCAAGAGGGCTCGAACCTGGGTAAAACATCGTGTCCCCTGCCTCCTGTTACCATCCGCCTTAGACGCATAGTTCGGGACCCCCTACCCGAGATCCGCCGGTTTTGACACCGACAGAGGCCCTTTCAGGGGCTATTGCGGCAACACTAGCTGCGCAAATGCTAATGATGCTAGTTCTTCCGTTTTCAACGCTAAAAAAATCCCATGCAGGTTAAGCCGAACACGAAGGGTAGGAAAGGAAGGAGGGAGGGATTGAGAACTTCGAGGATGCTTGTGGAAGAATGATGACCCACAAGTATAGGGTATCTATCGTAGTCCTTTCGATTAGTAAGAGTGTCGAACCCAACGAGGAGCAGAAGGAAATGATAAGCGGTTTTCAGCAAGGTATTCTCAGCAAGCACTGAAGTTATCGGTAACAGATGGTTTTGTGATAAGGTAATTGGTAACGAGTAGCAAGTAATAAAAGTAAATAAGGTTCATCGAGATGGCCCAATCCTTTTTGTAGCAAAGGACAAGCTTGGACAAACTCTTATATGAAGGAAAGCGCTCCCGAGGACACATGGGAATTATCGTCAACCTAGTTTTCATCACGTTCATATGATTCGCGTTCGGTACTTTGATGATTTGATATGTGGGTGGACCGGTGCTTGGGTGCTGTCCTTACTTGGACAAACATCCCACTTATGATTAACTGATGACCCACAAGTATAGGGGATCTATCGTAGTCCTTTCGATAAGTAAGAGTGTCGAACCCAACGAGGAGCAGAAGGAAATGATAAGCGGTTTCCAGCAAGGTATTCTCTACAAGTACTGAAATAAGTGGTAACAGATAGTTTTGTGATAGGATAATTTGTAACGAGCAACAAGTAACAAAAGTAAATAAAGTGCAGCAAGGTGGCCCAATCCTTTTTGTAGCAAAGGATAAGCCTGGACAAACTCTTATATAGAGAAAAGCGCTCCCGATGACACATGAGAATATCATCAAGTTAGTTTTCATCATGTTCATATAATTCACGTTCGGTACTTTGATAATTTGGTATGTGGGTGGACCGGTGCTTGGGTACTGTCCTTACTTGGACAAGCATCCCACTTATGATTAACCTCTATTGCAAGCATCCGCAACTACAACAAAAGTATTAAGGTAAACCTAACCATAGCATGAAACATATGGATCCAAATCAGCCCCTTACGAAGCAACACATAAACTAGGGTTTAAGGTTCTGTCACTCTAGCAACCCATCATCTACTTATTACTTCCTAATGCCTCCCTCTAGGCCCAAATAATGGTGAAGTGTCATGTAGTCGACGTTCACATAACACCACTAGAGGAGAGACAACATACATCTCATCAAAATATCGAACGAATACCAAATTCACATGACTACTAGTAGCAAGACTTCTCCCATGTCCTTAGGAACAAACATAACTACTCACAAAGCATAATCATTTTCATAATCAGAGGGGTATTAATATGCATATAGGATTTGAACATATGATCTTCCACCAAATAAACCAACTAGCATCAACTACAAGGAGTAATTAACACTACTAGCAACCTACTAGTACCAATCCCGGACTTGGAGACAAGAATTGGATACAAGAGATGAACTAGGGTTTTGAGAGGAGATGGTGCCGGTGAAGATGTTGATGGAGATTGCCCTCTCCCGATGAGAGGAGCGTTGGTGATGACGATGGCGATGATTTCCCCCTCCCGGAGGGAAGTTTCCCCGGCAGAACAGCTCCGCCAGAGCCCTAGATTGGTTCCGCCAAGGTTCTGCCTCGTGGCGGCGGAGTTTCGTCCAGAAGATGGCTTATGATTTTTTCCTCATCGAAAGACTTCATATAGCAGAAGATGGCCATCGGAGGGCCACCAGGGGGCCCACGAGGTAGGGGGCGCACCCAGGGGGTAGGGCACGCCCCCACCCTCCTGGGCAGGGTGTGGCCCCCCTGGTGAACTTCTTGCGCTCAGTATTTTTTATATATTCTGAAATTGAATTCCGTGAAGTTTCAGGACTTTTGGAGCTATGCAGAATAGGTCTCTAATATTTGCTCCTTTTCCAGCCCAGAATCCCAGATGCCGGCATTCTCCCTCCTTATGTAAACCTTGTAAAACAAGAGAGAATAGGCATAAGTATTGTGACATAATGTGTAATAACAACCCATATTGCAATAAATATCGATATAAAAGCATGATGCAAAATGGACATATCAACTCTCCCAAGCTTAGACCTTGCTTGTCCTCAAGCGAAAGCCGAAATCGAAAAATATGTCCACATGTTTAGAGATAGAGGTTTCGATAAAAGTAAAATATGGACATGATGGCATCATGATCATTCTTAGAACAACAACTTACATAATTCTTGTCATATGATTTCTTATGCTAGAGTAATAATTCAATCTCAATTTCAAGTATATCATAAACTTCATTGACAACTAACAAACTATAATCTCAGTCATTGGAGCAATTGCAATTTATCATAACATAGGAAAGAGTCAACATAAGAGCTTTTCAGCAAGTCCACATACTCAACTATCATAGTCTTTCACAATACTTATGGGTATGGAGTTTTAATCGGACACAGAGAAAGATAGGGGCTTATAGTTTTGCCTCCCAACATTTTACCTCAAGGTTAATGTAATGCCCTCGATGCGGCTATATCTCCCACGTGTCGAAGCACGACTTAGAGGCATAACCGCATTGAAAGCAATGTCGCAAGTGAGGTAATCTTCACACAACCCATGTAATACATAAGGGAAAAGAATACATAGTTGGCTTACAATCGCCACTTCACACAATACATGAATAAAGCATTACATCATCCAAATACAATGAAGGTCCGACTACGGAACCAAAATAGAAGAAGAACCCCAAATGCGACAAGGTCCCCGATCAACCCCAACTGGGCTCCACTACTGATCAACTAGAACGAAACAACACAAAGGACAAGATCTTCATCGAGCTCCTCCTTGAGCTTGGTTGTGTCACCTGCTCGGTAACATCGGTACCTGCAAACTGGTTTTGGAAGTATCTATGAGTCACGGGGACTCAGCAATCTCACACCCTCGCGATCAAGACTATTTAAGCTTATGGGTAAGGTAAAGGTATGATGTGGAGCTGCAGCAAGCGACTAGCATATATGGTGGCTAACATACGCAAATGAGAGCGAGAAGAGAAGGCAAAGCATGGTCGAGAAACTATGATCAAGAAGTGATCCTAGAACAACCTACGTCAAACATAACTACAACACCGTGTTCACTTCCAGGACTCCGCTGGAAAGAGACCATCACGGTAACACACGCGGTTGATGTATTTTAATTAAGGTCAACTTCAGGTTTTCTACAACCGGACATTAACAAATTCCCATCTGCCCATAACCACGGGCACGGCTTTCAAAAGTTCAAATCCCTGCAGAGGTGTCCCAACTTAGCCCATCACAAGCTCTCACGGTCAACAAAGGATATTCCTTCTTGTGGGAAGACCCGATCAGACTCGGAATCCCGGTTACAAGACATTTCGACAATGGTAAAACAAGACCAGCAAAGCCACCCAAATGTGCCGACAAATCCTGATAGGAGCTGCACATATCTCGTTCTCAGGGCACACCGGATTGTCCAAACTTCCGGTAGACCAGCCCAGAGTTGCCCCTGGTGGCCACCGGCGGCTGACAAGGTGGACCAACACTCAGAGGAGCACTAGCCCGGGGGGTCAAAATAATGATGACCCTCGAGAGTGCGACTCCCAAGGGAAAAGAAAAGGCTAGGTGGCGAATGGTAAAACCAAGGTTGGGCCTTGCTGGAGGAGATTTATTCAAAGCGAACTGTCAAGGGGTTCCCATTATAACCCAACCGCGTAAGGAACGCAAAATCCGGGAACATAACACCAATATGACGGAAACTAGGGCGGCAAGAGTGGAACAAAACACCAGGCATAAGGCCGAGCCTTCCACCCTTTACCAAGTATATAGATGCATTAATTAAATAAGAGATATTGTGATATCCCAACAAGTAAACATGTTCCACCAAGGAACAATTTCTTCATGTTCCAACAAGGAACAAACTTCAATCTTCACCTGCAACTAACAACACTATAAGAGGGGCTGAGCAAAGCGGTAACATAGCCAAACAACGGTTTACTAGGACAAGGTGGGTTAGAGGCTTGGTTCAACAATATGGGAGGCATGACAAGCAAGTGTTAGGTATCGCAGCATAGGCATAGCAAAAGAGCGAGCAACTAGCAAGCAAAGATAGAAGTGATTTCGAGGGTATGGTCATCTTGCCTGAAATCCCGCAAGGAAGAAGAACGAGTCCATGAAGAAGACAAACGGACGTAGTCGAACAGTTCCTCACAATGTGGCGTTAATGGAACCAACCCGAAGAAGCAACATCGAAAAGAAGCAAACAACATAGTAAACAACCAACACATCAACATGGCATGATGCACAATCAAGTATGATGCATGTCCGGTTTAATGAAGCATGGCATGGCAAAATGCACAAACAATCCTACAAATTAAGTCGAGCTCATTAGGCAACGGAGTTGCATATTGAAGAAAACACCGCATGACTTATTTAGTTCTCTCTCATTTATGTACCCAACAAGATTAAATGTTGTTAGCATGGCAAGAGATTAAGCATAAAGAAACTATCTATCTAGGCATGTTTAAATGAGGCCGAAAATAACAAACAACAATTCCGGAAAAACCTCATGTGCATATTTTACGGTTTGGTACTGTTCTGCCCTAATCACAATTTTAGAGTTGTTAAACATGCAAAGTGAATGCACCATGTTAAACTAGGCATTTTTCTACCCCAAATACATATAAAGATTATTAAATTTGGAGCTATAGTTAAATAGTTATGAATTAAAGCATTTTAACATGACATAGGAGCAAATTTAATCAAACAGCATTTTAAACATTTCAAACATGGATGAAAGTTGCATATTATTAAACTAGACAAAATTCTAACCATGTTACATATATGACATGTTTTAAATGGATGCATGGTTCAAAAGTTATTAGCAGTTAAAAATAGGGGCAGTTCTGTAAATATGCAATGCTCTGAGAAATTAATAATTCGCTGCCAACTGAAAAAAAGCGAATGGGGCAAAACTGTCCGGCCCAAAAGTGCACAGGGAATGGGGGCTGCTCACGTCGGGCTGAGGCCCAGCTGAGCCTGGAGGCGCAAGGCGCGGCTTGCGGGCCATGCGCGTAAGGAGGTGGCCTCAAACAACCTGACCGGGCAGGGGCGCATGGGATCTGGTGATGGGGTCAACGCGACTGGACGAACCGGGCTCGTCCTCGACCTTGGACGAAACAGGGGCGGCGTCAAAGCAGAGGTCGCAGGCAGGCAGCGGCGACGGA
Organism: Triticum dicoccoides; assembly: GCF_002162155.2. Taxonomy (NCBI): domain Eukaryota; kingdom Viridiplantae; phylum Streptophyta; class Magnoliopsida; order Poales; family Poaceae; genus Triticum; species Triticum dicoccoides. Next base: position 106,984,134 of record NC_041390.1, read on the forward strand.
TGGAGCTTCTGCTCCGGCGACGAGGCAGTGCAGGAAAAGGAGGGAGGCACGGATCTGCGTTAATATGAGGAGGATGCCGGTGAGCAAGGAAGCAGGGGCTTGCCAGCGGCGTGGCCGGATGCGGCGGAATGGCGCTGGGCGGCTCGGCGCAGGTGGTCTCCTGTGGGCGGCACCGGCGATCTGTGGAAGAGGGCCGGCAACACAGGCATTGGGGACGAGGGACGGGAGGAGATGCGCGGTCGTGGCCTGGTGACCATGTCGAGCGGTGCTGCTGCTCCCTGGACGGCAGGCGCGAGGAGGCAGGGATCCAGGCGCTCGGGACTGCTGCTGCTGCTCCGACGAGGCAACCGGAGGTGATGGTGGTCGGTGAAGCCCTCGGGCACGAGGTCCTTGCCGACTGGGGACGAGGTGCAGAGGGCATCGGGCTCCTCCCGAGCATGGCTGGCGGCGCAGGGATCGAGAAGTGGCTGGCTTAGGTTGACTGCGAGGGATCCAGGGGATGAGCTGGGTTGGTTGGGTGGAGAAAACGAAGAGGATTTGGATCGGGGAAGAAGCTGGTTGGCTTGGCGTTGAAAACAAATGGAGTGGCGGCGGCATGGGGATGGGTGGATGGATCTAGGAGGATCTAGATGGGGATGGTGAGTGGGTGGCGGCGGAGAGGAGAGGGATTTGGTGGATGGGACAATGTCCCTAGATTTTAGGGTTTGCCCTGTATATATAGATATAGCAAGCCGTTTAGGTTTAGGGGTAAAAGGTCCCTCCGATCTTAATCGGACGTTCCCGGATAAATAGGCTAGGGAGATCAAATAATAAAACAGAGATGTTTTCTAGACGTTTGGGGATGATCCGGATCCAACGGTGACGACTGCCCGGGTCGGGTTCGGGACAACTTTCGGACGCGTGCGAGGGGAGGTCCGCGGGCTGACGAGAGGGGTTAGGTTGGGCCTGGCGGTAGGTAGTGGACTGTGGAGAGCGGGTTGGTCTGAGAGAAGAGGGGAGAGATGCAGCCCGGCACGGTTTCTGGAGACCGAAAACGTCCGACGTTAGACCGGCTACTATTGCCGCTATATTTATCTGTTGGGGCGTCAAACAGACTCCGAATGCGATGAAACTTGGCAGGCGGTCTACTGACAACAAAACAACATCACATGCCAACTTTCAACCCATTCTAAGAACATTTTCCGGCCACTTATAAAATAATATTTCGGACATGTCGCGGGCGTGTGCAAGTCTGGTTGGGCTCAGAACGGACAACGGAGAGGACGAGGAGACCGGGGCGGATGCAAGTTCTAAAACATGATGATGCAATGCACATGATGACATGATAAGATGCAACACACAAGCAAATGACATGGCAACAACAGCGAATAACTCGAAGACACCTGGCACATCGGTCTCAAGGCGTTACAGGTAATGTCAACAATAATAGTTCATGAAAACTCACATCCAATTAGCCATATATACAAGGATCTTTCCAACATACTGTGCTTGCCAAAGGATAAAATGTAAAAAGGAAGGGTGAAGATCACCATGAATCTTATGCAAGGTAGGAGATAATAGTAAAAGATAGGCCCTTCGCAGAGGGAAGCAGAGGTTGTCATGCACTTTTATGGTTGGATGCACAAAATCTTAATGCGAAAGAACGTCACTTTATATTGCCACTTGTGATATGGACCTTTATTATGCAGTCTATCGCTTTTATTTCTTCCATATCACATGATCGTATAAAGTTTATTTTCTCCCACACTAATAAGTCATACATATTTAGAGAGCAATTTTTATTGCTTTGCACCGATGACAACTTACTTGGAGGATCTTACTCAATCCATAGGTAGGTATGGTGGACTCTCATGGCAAAACTGGTTTAAGGGTATTTGGGAGCACAAGTAGTATCTCTACTTGGAGTGATGAATTTGGCTAGCATGAGGGGGAAAGGCAAGCTCAACCACGTTGGATGATCCATGACAATATAATTTATCTCAGATTAAGAAAACATAACCCATTACGTTGTCTTTCTTGTCCAACATCAACTTTTTAGCATGTCATATTTAATGAGTTCTCACAATCATAAAAGATGTCCAAGATAGTATATTTATATGTGAAGACCTCTCTTTATTTATTACTTCCTATTAATTGCAACTATGACCAAAACTATGTTTGTCAACTCTCAACAACTTTTATTCATCATACTTTTTCTATGTAAGCTCATTACTCTCCATAAGATCCATATGATCTCTTTGTTTCCCTTTTTATTTATTTCTCTTTTCTTTTATTCACTTAGGATCATGGCAAAAGAATCAAGCCCTTGACTCAACACTAATCTTTATTATATATAGCTCACGGACTCGATTACATAGAGGGATCATAAAGCAAAACTCAAAACTAGATCAAGCCATGAACTTTATTCTACTAGATCAAGATATTATCAAAAGGATCAAACTAAGAAAAACGGTAAAGATAAAAGTGATGGTGATACGATACGGGGGCACTCCCCCACGCTTGGCAGCTGCCAAAGGGAGTGCCCATACCCATGTGATTATGTCTCCTTTGTTGGTGAAGAAGATGGTGGTTTTGTTGATGGCGTAGGCTTCTTCCTTAATTTGCGCTTGAGGACATAATTTTGGTCCCTTAGGTCCTAGATCTCCTGCTCCAGGCTCAGTATCTTTTTGCATAGTTCCTGTTTGTTTTCCTGCAAGAGGCGAAAAGGGATAAACTCAATCTTAGGTTTCTTTACTCTATCAGGGAGGCTTGACTTTTTGAACTCCACATGCATGTACCCAGGTTGAGGTAGTGGGACTTCATCTTCATCTGAGCTCGTCTCCTCCTTTCCCTTAGGTTCATAGTCCTCTTCTTCTTCCGTAGTCCAACCACAATGCTCCACATCCCCATAGACTTTAGGATCTGCAAGGTAATCAGCCACATAGCTCTCTCCTTCTGAATCCTGGGATGACATGTTGCTCAAATTTGCAGCAGGACAGCTCGAAACAAAGACAGGAGATATTTGCGTGATACGGGAGTCAAAACCTCCGGGAGATTATATAATGAATTTTTACCGACCAAAATACGTGTCGTGTAAGAAAACAGAGTCCGAAGAGCACACGAGGTGCCCACGAGGTAGGGGGGCGTGCCCAGGAGGGTAGGGCGCGCCCTCCACCCTCGTGGAGCCCTCGTGTCCTTCCCGGACTGCTTCTTATTTTTCTATTTTTCTAATATTCCAAAACGGAGAAATATTGCCTTAAAAACTGTTTTGAAGTCGGTTTACTTACCGTACCACATACCTATTCCTTTTGGAGTCTGAAACGTTCCGGAAAGTGTCCCTTATGTATTCCTCCGGGGTTACAGTTTCAATAACATTGGTTTCAACATTTATGGGATTACCTGAGATATAATGTTTGATTCTTTGACCGTTCACCACCTTCGGATTTGTGCCTTCGAAGTTGTTGATTTTTATGGCACCGGAACAATAGACCTCCTCAATAACGTAAGGACCTTCCCATTTAGAGAGAAGTTTTCCTGCAAAAAATCTTAAACGAGAGTTGTATAGCAATACATAATGACCTACATTAAACTCACGCTTTTGTATTCTTTTGTCATGCCATCTTTTAACTTTTTCTTTAAACAACTTGGCATTTTCGTAGGCTTGGGTTCTCCATTCATCTAGTGAGCTAATATCAAATAACCTCTTCTCACTCGCAAGTTTAAAATCATAATTGAGCTCTTTAATAGCCCAATATGCCTTGTGTTCTAGTTCGAGAGGTAAGTGACATGCTTTTCCATAAACCATTTTATACGGAGACATACCCATAGGATTTTTATATGCAGTTCTATAGGCCCATAATGCATCATCAAGTTTCTTGGACCAATTCTTTCTAGACCTATTGACTGTCTTTTGCAAAATTAATTTGAGGTCTCTATTACTCCATTCTACTTGACCACTAGACTGAGGGTGATAAGGAGATGCAATTCTATGATTAACATCATACTTAGCAAGCATTTTACGGAAAGCACCATGAATAAAATGTGAACCACCATCAGTCATTAAATATCTAGGGATTCCAAATCTTGGAAAAATAACTTCTTTAAGCATTTTAATAGAAGTGTTATGATCAGCATTACTAGTTGGAATATCTTCTACCCACTTAGTAACGTAATCAACAACAACTAAAATATGTGTGTATCCATTAGAGGCAGGAAAAGGTCCCATATAGTCAAAGCCCCAAACATCAAATGGTTCAATAACGAGTGAATAGTTCATAGACATTTCTTGACGTCTACTAATATTACCAATTCTTTGACATTCATCACAAGATAAGACAAACTTACGGGCATCTTTTAAGAGAGTAGGCCAATAAAAACCAGATTGCAATACCTTATGTGCAGTTCTATCTCCAGCATGGTGTCCTCCATAAACTTCGGAGTGACACTTGCGTAGGATCTGTTCCTGTTCATGCTCAGGTACACAACATCTAATAACACCATCTACTCCTTCTTTATAAAGATGTGGGTCATCCCAAAAGTAATGTCTCAAATCATAGAAGAACTTTTTCTTTTGCTGGTATGTGAAACTAGGTGGTATGAATTTGGCAACAATGTAATTAGCATAATCAGCATACCATGGAGCAATATGAGAAGCATTTATGACATTTAGTTGCTCATTAGGAAAGCTATCATCAATAGGTAGTGGGTCATCAAGCACATTTTCTAACCTAGACAAGTTGTCTGCAATGGGGTTCTCAGCTCCCTTTCTATCAACAATATGTAAGTCAAATTCTTGTAGCAAGAGAACCCATCTAATAAGTCTAGGTTTAGCATCTTTCTTTTCCATAAGATATTTAATAGCAGCATGATCAGTGTGAATACTTACTTTAGAATCAACAATATAAGGTCTGAAGTTATCACAAGCAAATACAACTGCTAAGAATTCTTTTTCAATAGTAGCATAATTTCTTTGAGCATTGTCTAGGGTTTTACTAGCATATTGAATAATGTTTAATTTCTTATCAACTCTTTGCCCTAGAACAACACCTACAACATAATCACTAGCATCAAACATAATTTCAAAGGGTAAATTCCAATCAGGTGGCTGAACAATAGGTGCAGAGATCAATGCTTTCTTAAGTATTTCAAATGCTTCTACACAATCATCATCAAAGACAAATGGTATATCTTTTTTGTAATAAATTAGATAGAGGCCGAGAAATTTTTGAGAAGTCCTTAATGAACCTCCTATAAAAACCGGTGTGACCAAGGAAACTTCTTATACCTTTGATGTCCTTGGGGCATGGCATCTTTTCAATAGCATCAATCTTGGCTTTATCAACTTCAATACCTCTTTCAGAAACTTTATACCCCAAGACAATACCTTCATTAACCATAAAGTGGCACTTTTCCCAATTCAAGACAAGATTAGTTTCTTCACATCTCTGCAAAACTCGATCAAGGTTGCTCAAGAAATCATCAAAAGAATATCCATAGACGAAGAAATCGTCCATGAAAACCTCACAAATCTTTTCACAAAAGTCAGAGAATATAGCCATTGTCGGTGTCAAAACCGGCGGATCTCGGGTAGGGGGTCCCGAACTGTGCGTCTAAGGCGGATGGTAACAGGAGGCAGGTGACATAATGTTTTACCCAGGTTCGGGCCCTCTTGATGGAGGTAAAACCCTACGTCCTTCTTGATTAATATTGATGATATGGGTAGTACAAGAGTAGATCTACCACGAGATCGGAGAGGCTAAACCCTAGAAGCTAGCCTATGGTATGATTGTATGTTGTCCTACGGACTAAAATCCTCCGGTTTATATAGACACCGGAGAGGGCTAGGGTTACACAAGGTTGGTTACAAAAGAGGAGATATACATATCCGTATTGCCTAGCTTGCCTTCCACGCCAAGTAGAGTCCCATCCGGACACGAGACGAAGTCTTTAATCTTGTATCTTCATAGTCCAACAGTCCGGCCAAAGGATATAATCCGGCTGTCCGGAGACCCCCTAATCCAGGACTCCCTCAGTAGCCCCTGAACCAGGCTTCAATGACGATGAGTCCGGCACGCAGTATTGTCTTCGGCATTGCAAGGCGGGTTCCTCCTCTGAATACATCACAGAAGAATTTGAATACAAGGATAGCACTACTAGGAAAAGGCCTACTAGTGGTGCACCAGTTTTGCCTACAAATGGCGCACTACTGGTGCGCCACTAGTACCACGCCACTAGTATTATATACTAATGGCGCACCACTGGTGCGCCATTAGTATCTGGTATACTAATGGCGCACCACGCCGTGCGCCATTAGTATAGACCAACATGCGCCATTAGTATGCCTTCCAGGGGGCCATATTTACCCATGTGCTTTGGCATACTAATGGCGCACTTTGGGGTGATGCGCCATTAGTATCCTTTGGCATACTTATGGCGCACTGTGTAGTGATGCGCCACTAGTATCGTTTGGCATACTAATGGTGCACTTTGAAGTGATGCCCCATTAGTATGAATATTAGGTTTTATTTTTTTTACTTTTCTGTTTTTTGCAGAGGTTACAAAATATATTATTGGACATAATATAGACAGCACCACACAGCAACAACAGATTCATCGAATACAATAGAAGACTAGTCTCCGAATACAATTCATCATATTAGTCTCCGAATTCAAAAGACCGAACAAAGATAGAACATTACAAGTCTCGAGACCGTGAGTATAGAGTTTGTCTTCACATTACAAGTCGATATCGATCATCTAAACTACCATCACATAGAAGAGAGCTGTAGTCATCACGATGAGCATCATCGCGATGAAACTGGTCTTCATCCGGTTCCTCCAACACTGCCTCCTCTCTCTCGCTAGATAGCGGGCGTATCTAGATTCCGCCTCCGCCCTAGTGGTGTACCCTTTGTAACTGTTACCGCTGAAACGGTGAACCTGTCTCCGACACTCCTCCCAGTCGTCGTAGACTCCGGGAACCTTACCCTTGTACACGACATACGACGGCATCTCTATGCACAAGCCAAACAACAAACAATACATAAGCAATATATAAGTATGCAACAAAAGGATCGGAAGAGAAAAGCAAGACATTAATAGCACGATTCATGGTCCTACTAATAAATAGCATCGATTACATCTAAGTTGAACGACTGTCCAAACCAAAGAGACATACAATTCATTAAAGTTTAATTACAACATGAGCCAATCAATGTTTCAGAACTACACATAGCATCACTACTTTCGACTCGACTCATGGGACCGGAGCGTGGATGAAGCCGCCGTCTGTCGTGATGGTCATGAAATCGCGGGCGTTGTCAACCTGCATTTGTAGCATTGTGTCTATCTCACTGTTGGACGGTTGATATCTGAGGTAGAACTGCCCCGAGGTATGAAGGACATCTTGATGGATGATTTCTGCTAACTCCGACTGGATGCGAAAGAATTCTTGTCTGATGTCCGCGTTATGGATTGCTGACAAGCTCGCGGCCCAATCTTTGAGATTATCTGGTAGTAGAAGGTGATGATGGTCCCGTACGATCGCCCGCATGTGATGGAGGGCGTAGTAGGCATCCTTCTCACCGCCAGGCGGCTGCTTGATGCAGCAGAACTTAGTATTGTGGGCGAACACGTGCCTGCTGTACCTACGAACTAGCCTAGTGAAGGTGCCTCCAGATTTGGCGTAGCCGGGGAGAACATCATCAAGAACTTTCTTGATATTTGTGTAGTCTATCTTGGAGTCATGGTTCGGGTCGAAATACGTGGCCATGGAATATTTCGGGCTTAAGAGGATGAGTGTGCAATGTGTGTCACTACGCAGAACACGGAATGTTAGAAAAAAGAAAGAATGATCGAAATCTAAGAAATCATTTGTTTCGGGGCGGTTAAGGGATGACTTACTTGGGAAAGTAAGACACGAGGAAGTTATCCTTATCTGGGTTTGCCAGAATGACGCCTTCGAGGTGTGAACTCGAGACTTGGCGGTCCCGAGTGCTGCCCAAGAGCTTGGCACGCATGTAGAAGGGGTCGACTATCACGATGTCCGGGGTCCTGTCTCTAATGATCCGCATCTCCATACTCAGCGAAAATAGCCGAACGAAGGTGTAGTGTAGCGGATGAAGGTTAAACATAGCAAATATGTCATCAAACCGCAGGACGATCGTACCCCCGATGGCGCCATCAAACCTCTGGCACCTTGGCCACGAAAACCGGGTATGCCACATCATTCTCTCTGAGACGCCGCTTCTCCAAAGAAAGAACACTGTCATGCAGACTCCGCATAGCACCGGTTGCAGCATTGAGCATATTTGTCAGTAGCATCGCCCTACCCACCACATGCACCCTCCTCGAGATATCCTTAGGTGAAGGTGGCCCGTCCTGAGCACATATCGTACTCGGTGCCGGCTGGCTCGCACCGGCGCCCTTTTTAGCCTTTCGTTTCCGTCCCTTCTTCTTGATCTGCTGTAATGGGACCGAGTTCTGCTCACAGACCGCCTTCTTGAGCGTGTTGGGGCTGATAATATTTGGCACCTCAGCTATCTGAGGCTCAGTGAAGGCGGCAGCTGGAGGCATCTCCTGAGAACTGAACGCCAGATGACGCCTGTTGCAACTAGGTTTCTCTGCCGTACCAGCTAGATCGCGGTCGTCTTGGTTGGGTTCTTGAGAAGGAGGCCTGCAGAACTCGTCACTGTACCCATGTTCGGCAAAGTACTTATCGACGTTGGTAAATGTACCATCGTCGTTGGCGTCGTCGTCCGGATCCTGTGCCATATGCATGTCTGGATCCTGTGCCATAGGGATGTCCGACATGTCCGGTAGCGTTGCGGCGTTCTTGACATGGCTTGGCGCCGGCACGACTAGCGGTCTTGTCTGTGGGGTGGTGTCCCCCGCCCCCAAACGAATCTGGCTCTTCGGCCAAAGCAGGGGCCAGCTTATGCAGGCGCTCAGGGTCATCTCTTCTTCTTCGTCAGCCCCAACGGGTCAAATCGGAGGTAACAGCTCATCGCAGCCTGGCAGCACCCGAACCACTTCAACCCTATACACCATGGGTGGCATCAGATTACCGTGGAACACGGGGTTGCCCGGTTGAATGATTCCGCCCTTGGCGACATCGACCAACTCGCCACCCATGAAGTGCAGGAGAGTGCAAGGAACGTCGGCGGCGCCCTGCGAAAACATGTAGGGCGTCAGGGATGCCCAGTCAAAGGCAAGGAGATGAAGTCGTCGGCCGAGAGGCTTAGTTACCGTGATGCCGTCAAGCTCGGCTAATGTCGAAGCACCGCCAACGGCGGGCGTGCAACTGACGGAGGGGCCGCTTGCTGGCGAGGTGTCGGCTGGCGTACACCCGGGTGCATTAAGCTCCAATGCCCGTGCCGGCGCCGGAGACACGAATACCGCCTCCGCCGAAGACACCAATGGCACCGCCGGAGACACCAATGGCGCTGCCGGAGACACCAATGGCGCCGCCTGCGCATTGTGCGAGTTGCTGGCCGTGAAGCTAGAAATCGGGGGAGGCCCCTGTTGGCCGCCCGCAATCCATGTCGTCAGCCGATGAATCAATGTAGGCACCATGGCGTTGAGCGTCGTTCCCAGTTGTTGTTGCACTTGCTCTTGGACAATCTCTGAAATCCGCGCCACTTATGCCTTGAGTGCTTCAACCTCATGCGACTAGCTTTTCGAGCTGGTCTTTTTCTCGTTTCGCCCACCAGCGGTATAGTATGACGACCATTTTGTGGGCAAGCCTTTGCCGGCCACACGACCAGCTGACGTTGGCTTACTAAGCTTATCCTTGTTTTTCATTACGTTCAATGCCCTATTTAATGGGGTGTCGAAAGGGGAGCTCTGAGACGACCCTGCGCTACTGCTTTCGTTGTCCTGCGGAAGGAACGTGAACCATTTAGAAATATTGGGGAATAATTAGAATGCAACCATATGGAACTAATTACGCGGGGGTGTATTCCTTACCAGAACAAGCTCAAGCGCCTTGGTCTTCGGATCCGTGGTAAGCTCCTTTGTTACCGGGTCCTCCTTGTACCGGGCCCTGAGAAAGTTCCTGGTCTGCTTGTCACGGTATTTCTCGAAGTGGGGCGGTAGGCCTTGCTCGGCACGCTCCGCGTCCTCCTTGTCCCATATAGGCTCCGCCACTCTGTAACCGCCGGGACCGATTTGGTGGACACCTAAGTTCAACTTCCGCATTTCTTTCCCCCACTAACTTGATTCGGAGGTTGCGCTGCTCTCGCACTTGATCTTGAACTCCTTGTAGTCATCTTCGCTCATCAAAGGATATTTCACCTTGATCTTCTCATAACTATCACCTTTTTCAATCATTGCCTTCACCGTGATTTTCCAAGTAGACAGGGCCGTGCTCATCCTCGTGAGGGCGGCACCGTTCACTTTATTCCCTGAGAGGCGTGTGTTTGCAAACTCAGCGGGGAACTTGTATCGTTCGTGCAGCTTCATGAAGAGGAGGCTGCGCAAATTCCCTCGGTCCTTATGCCTTAGGTTCTTGGTGTTGATCAAGATAGTGCTCCGAAGAATGCACCCGAGCTGAACTGAGTACCCCTTGACTACGTGTTTGGGCGCCATCGGATGCCCGTCGGAGTTCACTTCAGTAAATTCCTCCCTGACGGTGCCGAGCACGCTCAGGCGCCGGTCCTTCCGTTGCCTCTTCGGTTGGCTGCCATCTGTGCGTGCGCCGCCATCATCAGTGGCGGCATCCTCGGCGGCACCATCAGCGGTGTCATCCCCGACGCCGCTAGGGGTTGTGTAGTCAGGATCAGTGTCTTCCGAGGCGTCCTCATAGCGGTGAGGTTCTTCCTCCAACTCCTGGGACAGCTCCCAGAATTGCTTGCCGCCTGAACTGCCGGCCTCATCGTTGTGGGCCATGTTTCGCTCTAAATAGGAAAAACGTTTGGTCAAAAAGTTGGTTATTGTCAAGGAACAAGATCATGGTCTCATCATTTAGGGTTTGTCGACACCAAGGCATCCTAAAAGCTAAGCTGTTATCATTTAGGGTTTGTCGACACCGAGGCACCCTAAAAGCCTAAGCGTACATCATTTAGGTTCTCATCGACACCGAGGCACCCTATAGAAGCCAAGTTAAGTTTTCGTCATTTAGGGTTTATCGATGCCGAGGCACCCTAGGTTGGGCCTAATCACTTGGCTCTATTGCCACCTATGTTGGGTTTATCATCTAGGGTTTATCGATGCTAAGGAGAATTCTAAGTTGGGCCTAATCAGTTGGCTCTATTGCCACCTATGGTTTAATGCTGCAAGAATGGCAGGGTAGTTGATCCTACTTAACTAAGTACTAAGATACCCCGGCCCATGCATTAGTCGCAAGTACCCCATATGTCCTATTTTTAGCAAAGTCATGCTAAAATTCACGGAAAATTTCAGCATGACCTTTGCTGAAAATAGGACATATGGATTACCCGAATTTGCCGGAACGGAAGTTAATCGACATTCCGACAAACTCAAGGGCCTCTCGGGGTACCTGCAAATTCATCACGACACAATGGTCGGAGACAAAACCCAGCAAACTAGCACCATAATGTGCCTCTACTTTCATATGGATGAAAAGGCCACATACCATATGGTCCTCTGCTTGCATATGGAAAAAAATCAGCTCAACTTATGTGAGCTTCCATTCCAGATCTAATAGGTCACCCAACAAAAATTATAAGCCCTCACACCATATATACTTTATCACATTATAAGTCCTCACACCATCAACTATGACAAAATCTGAGAGTATAAGTCTGGTTACATTCACCCAAGTTCAAACGTAAAATTCTGTCCAACATAGTACATCCCACTTTGATAATTTCATAGGATTTAATATACCAAACGAAACCTGACAAGTGATATGTGTTTTAAGTATCTACAGAACTAACGAGCAGCAGGTGTGCAATGACAAAATTCTGGAGTTATGCTATGCAATCTAGCATGTATTCTAAGGGGTACTAACTAGGAGCAGCTCATCTAGAACACATGTGAGTACTTCAATGTAAATAGCAACATCAGGAAGAAAAGAAGGAACATTGTCCCACAGTAGCAACAACAGGTGTTCAATTAGTCAAGAAGCAGGAACACACAAGCAAAGCATGTGTTCAATTAGTGAAGCAGTTGGTGTGACTGTAGAAATTACTCTACTGATACATGATACATGTGACATGTGCATTGATAACTATAGCCTTGTTCTCTGACCAAACATCTTCATCTCACTACATGGACAGCGCAGTGTACTGTTATGTCCACTCACAGACCAAAAAATTGCAACCAATAACGAACAAATGCCTAACAGTTCCAAGGAGCTACTGGATTAAGTGAGAGCTATATGCGTTTTTTTTAAAACAAGTGAGAACTCCTACATGCTTGCCAGGCCATGCAAAAAATGAGTGCTGTTTCCAGAATTATTTCTTAGAGTGAATACAGTATGTTCTCCAAAACTCAGCAAACAATATGCAGATCGTTCTTAGTGTCTCTTGCTTTTTTGATAGCCAAATAGCCACTAATAATATGCCATTGGGATCATCATCGCTTCAAATCATTTGTCTGGAAACAAAGGAATGTATAAACTGAATTTGCAGAATAATAAAGACATATTTGATCAAGCTCCACTCATGTCCATAACTCTGATATATGTTAGTGTCTGGGGGTATATTTGAACTAGAAACTATATAAGATTCTAGTTTGACTATTGTTGTACCTTTTATTCTAGTTGCTACATGATTCTAAGACCCACATAGATTTTTTTCATTTACACGAAGCAATTGTGTGATCTCAATTTCTGCGGACTACCTAGCCTCCTGCTCGACGACGCGGATGGTGGCAAGGGTGTGGATGAGGCACGGGTTGGGGTTGGCCTGCTGCTCGACGACGCGGGAGATGAGGGCCTGTACGCGTCCTTCGTGGCCTCCTGCTCCGCGTCGGCCGCCTCCGTCTCCTCCTCCTACTCGTCGTCCTCCTCCGGCTCGGTGCGCGGGGGCGGCGGCGCGGGGGAGCTGCAGTGGTGGGGGGCGCGGGGGCGGCGGCGCGGGGGAGCTGCAGTAGTGGGGGCGC
>NC_041390.1:106997528-106998326 GCF_002162155.2 Triticum dicoccoides
AGTGGGGGCGCGGGGGCGGCAGGGGTCGGGGCAGCGGGGTGGAGAAGAAGGCAGTGAAGGAGAGGCGGCGTCGCCGACGGCGTGCGGCGGACGGAGGGGGCGGATCAAGGCGGGGCGGCGGCATATGGTTGGGGCGGGTTAGGTCGAGTGGGGGATCTGGCGAGGGAGGGAGAGAGGCCAGAGGGAAATAGGTGGAGTGGGGGGGGGGTTAGCAATGGCGCACCTCCCCCTAGTGCGCCATAAGTACGACGACAGCAATGGCGCACCTCCCCCCGGTGCGCCATTAGTAAAAATTTTTATTACAGTTCAAGCACTCAGGTTATATTCCACCTAACCGTATCCCCATCAGAACACACACACTAGCCTAACTGGTCAGCACGCAACACACACACTGGGAGGTCCTGGGTTTGATTCCCAGGCTCCCAATTTTTGTTTTTATGCATTTTTTTTTCTTTGCACATATCTTTTCATGCATGCATCCAAATATAACATGTCACATATGCTAGATGCTCAGAATTTCATGTAGAAAAATAATATGCAGTTTGTTGCCATGTTAACAACATTTAAAATGCTGTTTGATATTTATTTGTGTTTAAATATGTTCAAACTTGTTTAAATCATAACTAAATATCCATAGCTCCAAATTTGACAAACTTTATATGCTTTTGGGAGTAACATATAACCAAGCACAACTAGTCTTTTTTTTGGATTTTTAGTTGCATTCATTTGTGAATTGGTAAAACATTTATGAGTATGAAAAAATATCATCAAATTTTTTATTTAAAAATATCATCAAAA
>NC_041390.1:106998609-107003113 GCF_002162155.2 Triticum dicoccoides
GGCGGTGGAGCGGGGTGAGGGTGCGGGGGGTGCTCGGCGGCGGTGGAGCGGGGGGAGGGTGCGGGGGGTGCTCGGCGACGAGGGGGATCTAGCGAGGGGGATAGCTATCGAGAGGGAGGGTGATGGAGATCGAGTGTCCTCATGAATATTCAATATTTTTTCATATTGAATATGAAAAAATATCATCAAATTTGAAAAAATATTCATGAATTCAAAAAGTTCCCATGAAATTTAAAAATATTCATGATATCAAAAAGTGCCCGAGAAATGAAGACTATGATTTAAATACAATCGATCTTAGCTAGCTATCTATTCACAATCTTCTTGCCCTTCTTTTTCGCAAATGGAGTTCCTCTGTGGAACGGACGTCCTTTAGGTAGGGTGGTCCCGCTTCTTCTTGTGGTGTATGCTGCTACTTCATCGTCGTCATCATGTTCGATCTTTAGGTTGCCATACTTGTCGAAGTCTTTCTCATTGGCTACTCCATCGATTCCGATGATCTTCCTTTTGCCTCTCCTCACGACAACAGGACTGGGCTTTGACGGGTCGGTAATGAATAAGCATTGGTCCACTTGGGAAGCCAGTACCCATGGCTCATTTTTCGCGGTGACGTTTGCGCTCGCGGTCTTGGATTTGGCTTCGGGTATAACCATGGTGGTGAAATACCGGTCTTCTTTTAGGACACTCTTGGCCCATCTGACACGGAACATCGGGACCTTCTCTCCAGCGTAGCTCAGCTCCCAAATCTCCTCGATCCTTCCGTAGTATCTGTCCTTGTCGTTACCGGTGTAGGATTCCATCGTTACCCCGGAGTTCTGATAACCATCGCTCTTCATGTCCTTGTCCTTGGTGTAGAATGTGTAGCCGTTGATATCGTACGCCTCATAGGTCATCAGGTTGTGCTCGGCGCCCTGTGACAACGCGAATATGAGTTGTTCTTCCGCGGAAGAATCCTCATGTAAAGGGTACGACAGAAGCTTCTGCTTGAACCAACACGTGAAACATGAGTTGTGCTCTTTGATTATATCTCCGTCCGTCCTCTGTTGGCCTCGGTCATTGTACGTTTTCTCAATAAAGGTTTTGTGCTCTACCACCCAAGGATCGACCACGTCTATGTGTTGTAGCGCGACTAGGTTTGCTCTTTCAAAGTCGGCGAGTCGACCCTTGAAGTCGACATGCATTTCGTGGCGAACCTCACGGTGACCCCATCCAGCGAGCCTACCGAGGTGTCTGTTGACGGGCAGACCAATGGGGTTCTCGATGCCTAGATAATTCATGCAGTAGGAGATGTACTCTTCGGTCAGAAAGCCCCTGGCTATGCTTCCCTCTGGACGTGACATGTTGCGAATGTATCCTTTGATGACACCATTCATCCTTTCGAACGGCATCATGCTGTGCAGGAATGTCGGCCCGAGTTGGATGATATCCTCCACGATATGGACCAGCAGATGCACCATACATCGAAGAATGCAGGCGGGAAGTACATCTCAAGCTCGCATAGTATCACCACGATCTCTTCCTGTAGCCTTCTGAGTTGCCTCATGCCAACCGACTTCCGAGAGATGATGTCGAAAAAGTTGCATAGGCCAAATAGCGTTTCACGAACGTGCGCGTCCATGATCCCACGGATTGCAACTGGAAGTATCTGCGTCATCAGCACATGACAGTCGTGAGACTTCATCCCGCTGAACTTCTGCTTCGCTGGGTCTAGGTATCTGCTTATCTTCCCCACGTAACCGTAAGGAAGTTTTACTCCTACGAGGCAGGTGAAAAACTGCTCGATCTCCTCCTGACTTAGAGTGAAGCACGCGTGAGGGTAGTCATTTCCGGTCTTCTTAGCCTTTTTGCCTTTGCGACGACTTTCTGTGTCCTACTTCGCCTCATCATCATCATCATCATCATCATCATCATCATCATCATCATCATCATCATCATCATCATCAACAACAACAACATCATTAGCGTGAAGCTCCTGCTTGAGGCCCATTGATTTCAAGTCTGCCCTTGCTTTCGGCCCATCTTTGGTCCTCTCTGGCATGTTGAGCAGGGTACCAAGCAGACTCTCGCACACGTTCTTCGTGATATGCATGGCATCAAGGCTATGAGGCACACGGTGGATCTTCTAGTACGGCAAGTCCCAGAAAACAGACCTTGTTTTCCATACCTTCAGCAGCGGCTCTGGCGCCTTTCACTTCTTTCCTGGCTCTAGCGCCTTTTGCTTCTTTCCCGGTAGTGGGCAATCTTTCCAATTTTTCAATAGGTCGTCTATTTCCTCGCCGCTCCTCGTACGCGGGCGTCTTCGGGGTTTGGTTTCACCATCGAACAGATCCTTGCGTTTCCCCCACGGGTCATCGTCACGAAGCCACCTTCGATGTCCCATGAACATGGTTTTCGAAAACTCGGGATCTCTATCTAGCTGGCGATACGTTGTGTCATCCATGCACCTGACGCATCCAGAAAATGCATGGACCACCTGCCCCGCGAGATATCCGTAACCGAGATAGTCGTGCACCGTCGTCAGCAGTGCGGCTCTCATAGGGAAATATTCTTTCTCTGTGGCGTCCCACATATTGGATGGCGTTTTCCATAGTGTGTCTAGATCCTCTTTCAGCAGCCCCAGATACAGATTGATGTCATTCCCTGGTTGTTTCGGCCCTTCAATTAGCATACTCATGTGAATGTACTGCCTCTTCATGCACAACTAGGGGGGAAGGTTGTACATCCACACAAACACAGGCCAGGTGCTATGTGTGCTTCTCTGGCTGCCAAACGGATTGACTCCATCGGTGCTCGCGCCCAGCACGATGTTCCTTGGATCCTTCCCAAATTCTGGGTGTTCGAAGTTCAATGCTTGCCACTGGCTCCCATCCTTAGGGTGACTCAGCATCTTGTCTTTTTTATTCATCCGGATCATTTGCGTCATCTTCTCGCTTCTTCTCCTCCCTATCCGCATGCCAACGCAGGAGCTTTGCTACCTTAGGGTCCGTGAAATACCGCTGCAGACGAGGAGTGATCGGAAAGTACCACACCACTTTTCGAGGAGCTTTCTTCCTCTTCTTGTATCAAGTGACGCCGCACACCGAACATATGGTAGACTCCGCGTGCTTGTCTCGATAAATGATGCAATTGTTCATGCACACATGGTATTTCACGTGCGGTAAATCCAGAGGACACACGATTTTCTTTGCCTCCTCGAAACTGGTAGGGCACTTGTTCCCCTTGGGAAGACGTTCATGCCAGAATGACATGTTCTCGTCGAAGCATGCGTCGGTCATTTTGTGTTTTACCTTCATCTCTAGAGCCATGAGCGTTACTTTCAGGCGGGTATCCTCGGGCCTGCATCCTTCATACAATGGAGTAACCGCGTCTATCTCCAGTTGATCCAGCTTGGCTTTCTCTCGGGCGGCAGCTCTTGCGTTATCTGTCTGCTTGAGAAGCAGCTCTTGAATATGAGGGTCCTGCACCCAGCCCATCGATGGTCCATCATCGTCTGCTCCGCCGGCATCTTCATCTTCATGATCATGCCCTTCGTCTGCTCCGGCATCTTCCTCATCATCATGTCCGGCATCTTCTACATGATGACCGTGTACAGCATCACCGTCGTGATCATGTCCTGGAGATTCTTCGTCTTCTCGCCCGCCCGAGCCGCGGTGGTTGTCTTGCTGCCCTTCATCATTTCTTGCTCGACCCCCATGGACGACTTCATAGTCATCTTCATCACCTTGCCACCGATAGCCATCCATGAAACCACGCAAGAGCAGGTGGTCCCGCACCTGCCCAGAATCCGGGTCCGCAATAAGGCTCTTCAGCTTGCATCTTCGACACGGACATCTTATCTCCGTCTCGTTCTTTTGAAGCATCTCGGCCTTCGCGGAGCTCAAAAACCTATTCACGATGCCTTCGGTCATCGTGCGGACCATGGTCGCTTGCGGGGTAGAGCAAAATGATATTTTAGAACCAAGAAAAAATTTGGCATGACTTTCCCTAAAAATAGGACCAAAAAGAATGCATAGTGCCAAAATTCTCGCCGAAACGGAAATGAATCAACATTCCGGCAAAATATTGGCAACTATCGCATTTCAAATACCGGTACCTGCAAATACAAACATATATGCAACACCACAAACATATGCAACACCACAAACATACATAGATCTAGCTAGGACACAAAAAGTGCATGTGCACGTTGTTGGAGCGAGCTAGGGAGAAAAAAAGTAGATCTACAACATGAAGATAGCTTTCCCCTTACTTACCTATAAAAAAAGGTAATTTCACCACTTAATTTTGATGAATCTATGGTGCAAATGAGGTGAGGAGGAGGAGGCAGCCAACAAGTTTGGAGAAGGAGGTGGAGGGAATGAAGTGGGGAAAGTGAGTGTGTAGGTGTGGCTGTCCAAAATATCTAGCTGGTCCCAGGTTACTAATGGCGCACCACCCAGCCATGCGCCATTAGTAACCCAACATACTAATGGCGCACCTGCTGGCCGTGCGCCATTAGTAGTTT
>NC_041390.1:107003410-107119585 GCF_002162155.2 Triticum dicoccoides
TGGCATAGTGCGCCATTACTAGTTTAAACTAGTAATGGCGCACTGTGCCACGGTGCGCCATTAGTAGTTTTGCAAAAAAAAGAATAAAAAAAATACAGTAGTGGCGCACTCTATGGCTGGTGCGCCATTACTAGTTAGAACTAGTAATTGCGCACTTTGCCTAGATGCGCCATTAGTATGTTTGAAAAAATGAAAAAAAATTACTAGTGGTGCACCTTGTGTCTGGTGCGCCATTAGTGTCTTCCACACTAATGGCGCATCGGCACATGGTGCGCGATTAGTATATAGTAGTGGCGCACCATTTCTCTGGTGCGCCATTAGTGTCAATTTCATCTATAGACCTATTCCTAGTAGTGTAGTGTCCGACCCTGCAAAATAAGTTCCACATACCACCGTAGAGAGAATAATATTTTCACAAATCTAATTTGCTGACTTGTTTTGGCAACACGACATTATGTCATGGCCTGGTGATTATTCGAAACGTTTTCTTTAACTAGCCCCGCACATAACGCGAGGTAGTTTTTTGACACGTCTTGTCAAAGCAGAGATCGTGTCCCCCTATCACGGGATTCTCATTAATACGGGCGTGGGTAACCCAACCATGCCATCGATTACGGCGCTTCGAGGATAAGCAAGTTTTACCAGGCTAGTGGGGACGCTTAGTTTCGTCCGCCCATATAAAGGGATAAGGATTTACCTTTTCATCCACGCCTTCTTCCTCCTTTGCTCATCCGTTTTCGCACACTCGAGCTCTAGCGCCCAAGTCCTCACTTCCCACCTCCACTTACTCCAACCATGTATGGAGCGGGAGGCAGGTGGATGGTCTCCTCCGCCACGGAGGGAGACATCAAGAAGCTGAGGAGAGCCGGATACCTGCCCGACGACATCGCGCACCGGCTCCCAGATAAGGGGCAGCTCATCCCCACCCCCAGGCCCCATAAGAGGGTAGTGTTCCTCACCCATTTCCTCCGCGGACTGGGATTCCCTCTCCACCCATTCGTCCGGGGGCTCATGTTCTACTACGGCCTGGATTTCCACGATCTGGCCCCGAACTTCATGCTCAACATCTCAGCGTTTATCGTCGTGTGTGAGGCCTTCCTCCGCATCAAGCCCCACTTCGGCTTATGGCTGAAGACCTTCAATGTCAAGCCGAAGGTTGTGGGCGGCCGCCAGGCGGAGTGCGGAGGCGCCATGGTGGGCAAGATGCCCAATGTTACATGGCTCAAGGGCTCCTTTGTGGAAACCATAAAGGGGTGGCAATCGGGGTGGTTCTACATCACCAAGCCGTGTGACCCTGCATGGGCAGCGGCCCCCGAGTTCCAATCTGGCATCCCCACGCGGCTCACCTGCTGGAAAGAGAAGGGCCTGTCCTGGGGTAGTTCGGGAGAGCTGACCAGACTCCAAACATGTATTCAAAACATGGTGAACAAGAAGGTCAAACTCGTCAATGTAGTCCAGGTCATGCTCCACCGCCGGATCCTCCCGTGCCAACAACGGGACTTCAACTTATGGGAGTTCGACCCGGTGTAGCACCGAACTTTGAACATGCGCTTCGACACAACTCACAAAGATGCCTAGAGGGTGCTGTTCAAAAGCGCCGAGGCCCCCCTATCCCATTACTGAGGATCGCGGATTCAGCGCGAAGCGCCAAGCCAGTGCGGTAAGCTGCTTTACCTTTCATAGGATACTTATTTTTTATAGATTGACTCCATGCGGGATCTAAACTCCCGTACCTTTGACAGGACTGGCAGGAGACGGCCGGACAGATCGATTGTCCAGCTCCTTTGCCCGAAGGCCCAGCAGATGCTCTTCTGGCGAAGATGTTGACTCCGGCTCCTTATACAGTGTCGGAGAAGACCAAGAAGGCCAAGGGAACCCGAAAGAGTTCCCGATGCCAGGCGTCGTCGGACTCACCGTCCGATGACTCTGCGGCGCACTCCTCCCCCGAAGACGAGGAAGAAGAAGAAGATGCTCCCCCTCCAGTTGGGGGAGATAAGAAAAGGAAGGCCGCCCCAACTGGGGAGCCGAGGGGTCCAAGAAGGGGAGAACTCTCCTTCTGGACTACTCTACCACCGCCGCTGACGGCGAAGACGAGTGGCTGCCTAGGGCCAAGCCCCTGGGGAAGTCATAAGTATTCGAATACCAGAGTAAGTCATAGTATTCCTTTGCCGAACTACTTTACCTAACGCCGAAATATGATTATGCAGGCTGCCCCGAGCTCGTATCGATGTATCATCGGACGGCTCCCTGGGCTCGTCGGACATGGATAGCGATCCAGTTCCGACCGCCACCTCCCCCTATCCTGCGAACGATGCCGAGGTGCTGTCTCATGAGGCACCGGGTCGAGGAGAGGCAGTCCCAGAGGCGCCTCAAGGCGGCCTCCCGGACTCCGGGAGCCGAGGGGACAAGGCCCCTGAGAGCTTCGAGTTCGGCCCTCAGCCGAACACCGCGCCGGAACCTCCAATGGTTCCGGGCTCGGGCAGGCGGCCTCCTTCTAAGAGGAGCAAGACGCCTGTGCCGGTGACCTCTGTCCATCCAGAGGCGCCGGACAATCTGCTGGAAGCACTTCGCGGCGCATCCATCGACGAGGAGCACCGTACTATTATGAGTGCGGTGGTCCAGAAGGTTCAGTCCGCCAAGAGCGGATTGACTGAAGCCTGTGCCAGCCTTCTAACAGGCTTTGAGGTAAGTGTTTTAAAATATAGGAAAAATATTACCACATAGACAGTAGCCCCTAATGCTTTGTTCGGTGTTCTCAAAGAAAAGCCGAACAGAGGATCAAATAATATCGCATGAGTCTAATATAAGTATGTCAATATGCGTATGCAGGCCTCGCTGCTGGCGTCCGCCGCACTGACTGCGGAGGTTGCCGTACTGAAGCAGGACCTCGAGGGGTCCAAGAAAGAGCTCGGCCTTGCCAAGAGGCAGCTCGAGGAGAACAAGGGTAAGTAATACCCTGTCTATAGATATGTATATATATAAAAAAAGACACGATTGCAAAATGATAGGATCATCGTATATTTGCCAGGGGCCACGACCGAGGTGGCGACCCTGAAGCAAGCGCTAACCAAGGCCGAAGATAAAGCGACCAAGGAGTGCACCGAGCGAGAAAAGCAAGAGGCTCGGGTGGGCGAGGTGCAACAAGAGCTCCAGGCTCTCGTGACGAAGCACGATACGTTGGAGCTTGACTCGAAGACGCGAGAGTCTGAGCTTTCCGCGGCCCTCGAGAGCGTGAAAAGTGCCAAGGCCGAAGCCCAAAAGGCCCTCCAGGAGATCGACACAATGAAGAAGATAGCGATGGGTAAGGCATTCTATATGCAGAGCAAGCATGTAAAAGTAAATTACCGATTACTTACCCGAATTCGATGCTCTCTAGGAGCATTCGCAGATTTGCCCCGCAGCGCGTCGGATGCCGCACAGTTTTACCAGGCCGAGGAGGGAAGCTCAACGGAGAAGCTGTTCTGGTCTCAGTATACTGGGACCGAACACCCAATGCCTCTGAGCGACCAGCTAAAGCAGCTGGTCGAGCTGCACAAGGCGGCCGAACAGGCCATGAAGGGCCTTATAGTCCGGCTGTGGCCTGGCGACGTCCTTTCAAACAGCTACTTCGGCCTGGTGAGGCAGCTTGTGGATGCCTGCCCACGGCTGGAGGTCGTCAAGCGGTCCGTCTGCATCAAAGGTGCACGCCAGGCTTTCGCCCATGTGAAGGTATAGTGGGCCAAGCTAGACGTCGTGAAGCTGATCAAGGAAGGGCCGCTGCAGGGCAAAGAGCATCGCACCCCCGAAATTTATTATGAGGGTGTCCTGAAGGGTGCCCGTCTTGTAGCGGACGAATGTTCGAAGGATGTAATATTTGAGTAAACTTGCTCGTGTGATCCTGTATGATGAAAACTTGTTTCATATGCGCTATGCAACGCTTGTGTGAATTTAAAATATTACCTTCTGTTTGGCCGTTTATCAAATCTGAGAGATGGCTAGTCCTCGGCTTCTGCCCCCATGCCACAAGTGCTGGGGTGTTCGGGATAAACCTGAGCACTCTTGTTCCCATATTTGGGTCCTTCGAGGGAGGTGCTCAGCACAATGAACAAGGCAACCGGACTAATAATGCTTTATCACTCTCACTTAGCCATAGAATTCTATAATTTTAAATTTCAGCGAAGCCCCTGGTATTTGGAAGGCCAAATTCGGGGCGCGATACACGCCTTTAAGCTGGACAGGGCCGGCCCCTCGCCCTAAGCGGCATAAGTCTTTAGGGACTCGAAAACCTCGCCGAACAGCAACCAGTCTCTCGCCTTATCATGACAGTCAGTTTTAGCTTTCTCTACTGAGGTGCTAAGCCCGGCGGAATCGGGGCAAAATCGCAGTAGTTCTCCTAGCGCTACCTTAGCCGATAGAGCGGAACGTAAGGTACCAAAACATAGGAGCCGGGCAAACCCAACATTTGACCAAAGACATGATTCGGAGTTGATGCATATAATGCTATAAGTTCGGGGTGCCGCACTTGTGAAAGTGTTCGGACTTTTCACACCATATTGTGGTATACGTAAGCCCCTAGTGTATTGGCCGTACCAAAGTGTACGGTTGCAAGGCGTCGTTAATGAACACACACACACACACACACATATATATAACAAGAATGCAATAATAGTCGTGATGTTATGCATTGTTTATTCAAAAAGGTGCGTTAAAGCAGAATGATATAGATAGTGCGATAAGCAAAGAGTGGGACTATGTCCCTTCCAAGGGCAAGCTGAGTAATAGTATTAAATCAAATATTTTGCTCGTTATTGTAATCCACCTGGGAATTCCATGGTGTGACGTAGCTGTCTGCCTCCTTGGTTGCTGCATCGTGTGTTTGGCAATAGTGCTGCCGGACAGGGTTTTCAGAGATTAAGGTCCTGAAAAAGAGAAAAATAACCAAACGGGAAGCCCCTTGTGTGGTTTAAGACACGTCTTGGGGCGTGCCGCAGTGTGCCCCCCCACCTGTGCCCATGGTATTTTTAATGCGTAATTATGTACGCACGTGGCACGAACTTCGCCGTTTGGCTGGGACTGGGGTGGGGGCCGCATTGCTACGCGAGCTCAGATCGCGCCAGGCGGTCTATTTGCCGATTGCTCCGAACGCGCTTGAAGGTGTCCGGGCCTTGAAACGCTGAACTGGTAGATTGCCTTGAGAGGTTGTTTTGCGCTTCTGCTGCGAGGGCCGTAGTGTGCTCCTCTGTTCGGAGAGAGCGCTCTGTGTTTCCATTGACTGTAATAACCCCGCGAGGTCCTGGCATCTTGAGCTTGAGGTATGCATAATGCGGTACCGCATTGAATCTCGCAAATGTGGTTCGCCCGAGCAGTGCCTGATAACCACCGTGGAACGGGACTATATCAAAGATTAACTCTTCGCTTCGGAAGTTATCCGGGGATCCGAAGACCACTTCCAGTGTAATTGAGCCTGTGTAATGGGCCTCTGCGCCTGGAATGACGCCCTTAAAGGTCATTTTTGTGGGTTTGATCCTTGAGGGGTCTATACCCATTTTGCACACTGTGTCCTGATAAAGCAGGTTCAGGCTGCTGCCGCCATCCATAAGGACTCGAGTGAGGTGAAATCCGTCAATGATTGGGTCCAGAACTAGTGCGGCGAATCCGCCATGACGGATACTAGTGGGATGGTCCCTGCGATAGAAAGTGATCGGATAGGAGTACCATGGGTTGAACTTTGGGGCGACTGGCTCCAACGCATATACGTCCCTGAGCGCACGCTTCTGCTCCCTCTTGGGGATGTGGGTTGCGTATATCATGTTCACCGTCCGCAGTTGTGGGGGAAACCTCTTCTGTCCTTTGGTGTGTGGCTGCCGGGGCTCCTCCTCGTCATCTCTATGTGGCCCCTTGTCCTTGTTTTCAGCAATTAACTTGCCGGCCTGCTTGAACACCCAACAATCCCTGTTGGTGTGATTGGCTGGCTTTTCTGGGGTGTCGTGTATTTTACACGAGCGATCGAGTATACGGTCCAAGCTGGACGGACCCGGCGTACTTTGTTTGAATGGCTTTTTCCGCTGACCGGGTTTAGAGCCTTTGAATCCGGCATTGACTGCCGTATCCTCGATATTATCGATGTTAATGCGGCGCTTATGTTTGTTGCGACGTGACCTGCTATTGCCATCCTTGGTATCCGAAGTACCATGGTTCTTTGATATGTTACTACTGCGAGCCAGCCAGCTATCTTCTCCCGCACAATAGCGGGTCATGAGTGTCGTGAGGGCTGCCATAGATTCCGCTTTTCCTGACGAAGGTGCCGGGCTAGCCATTCGTCGCGGATGTTGTGTTTTAAAGCCGCTAGGGCCTCTGCATCCTGACAGTCGACAATTTGATTTTTCTTTGTTAGGAACCGAGTCCAGAATTGCCTGGCCGATTCTTCTGGCTGCTGAATTATGTGGCTCAAGTCATCGGCATCTGGTGGCCGCACATAAGTGCCCTGAAAGTTGTCGAGGAATGCGGCTTCCAGATCTTCCCAACAGCTGATGGACTCGGCTGGCAAGCTGTTGAGCCAATGCCGTGCTGGTCCCTTGAGCTTTAGTGGGAGGTATTTGATGGCGTGTAAGTCTTCACCGCGGGCCATGTGGATGTGGAGGAGGAAATCCTCGATCCATACTGCGGGATCTGTTGTGCTGTCGTATGATTCAATATTTACAGGTTTGAAACCTTCTGGGATTTGATGATCCATTACTTCGTCTGTGAAGCATAAGGGGTGTGCGGCGCCTCTGTATTGGGCTATATCGCGATGCAGCTCTAATGGGTCTTGCTCGCTGTGTTCGGCCCGGCCGGATTTGCTTTTACTGTATCCGGCGCGACGTTTAACGTCTCGCAGAGTGGCGTGCCCTCGTGATCCATAGATCGATCTTGCATGCTTTGCTTTGTCCTCAGATATGTCTCGCAGGTCTGGCGTATCTCCCCATGCCTTTTTATTTGAATGGCGTCGGGGTGGAGGCTGAGTTTTTGGCTGGAATGCCTCTCTATCACGGCCACGAGGTGGCCGATCAGCCGTATCATATGCTTCTTCCTCCAGTCGGGGTAGCAACCTGCACTTTGGGTAACTCTTGGATGGGCGCTCGAGTTTATATTCCTCGACCGCGAGGACTTCAGTCCATCTATCAGCTAGGAGATCCTGATCAGCTTGAAGCTGTTGCTACTTTTTCTTAAGGCTATTTGCTGTGGCTATAAGCCGGCGTTTGAAGCGCTCTTGTTCAACGGGATCCTCTGGCACAGGGAATTCGTCGTCGCCGAGGCTTGCCTCATCTTCGGAGGGGGGCATGTAATAATCATCATCCTCTTCTCCATCTGCCGCTCTCTTAGGAGGGCCGGCTCCTCCATCCTCCTGCTCTAAATCTTGCTGGAGGGGATTGTTGTTGTCTTCGGCACTATCCAGAGTATTATTATCTCCTGTGCCGGTATCACCACTTTTGCTTTGGCGAGACTTAGAGCGGCGCCGCTGACATCGGCGCTTGGGTTGCTTCTTTGAGGGGTCATCCTCCGCTATCTCGTCGCCATTGCCTTCTTTAGGTGTATCCACCATGTATATATTGTATGATGCGGTGGATGTCCAGTGCCCTGTGGGCGGTGGTTCCTCTTCGCCTCCCGCATCGTCGTCCATACCGTTGATGTCTTCGGAGTTGAAGTCGAGCATGTCGGTTAAGTCATCGACAGTGGCTACAAAGTGGGTGGTGGGTGGGCCTCGAATTTCTTCGTCGTCCGCATCCCAGTCCTGCCGGACATAGTTCGGCTAGGATCCTTCTGACAAGGAGAGAGACCTTAATGAGTTCAGTATGTTGCTAAAGGGCGAGTGCTGAAAAATATCCGCGGAGGTAAACTCCATGATCGGCACCCAATTGGATTCGACAGGAATGGGCACAGGCGGTTCGGAGTCAGTGGCCGGAGAAGGATCCGGCAGTTTAACAGCACGGCTCATGTGCAAGGTAAGGTCGATGTATGGCTCAATCACCGCTGAGGGTAAGGCCTCCGTGGCGGGGTCCATCCAACCGTCCGCGGAAGGCACACCTGGCTCTGAGTTGAGGGTCGGAGCGGCTGCCTGTGCGATCTCTTGAACACTATCTGATGGTAGAGCTAAATCGTACTCATCGTGACCGCGTGACGCACAAGGCAGAGGCTCGAATCCGTCGAAGATCAAGTCTCCATGGATATCAGCCGTGTAGTTTAAGCTTCCAAACCTGACCTGGTGGCCAGGGGCGTAACTTTCAATCTTCTCCAGATGGTCAAGCGAATTGGCCCGCAGTGCAAAGCCGCCGAACACGAAGATCTGTTCGGGGAGAAAAGTCTCACCCTGGACTGCATTGCCATCGATGATAGTAGGAGCCATCAAGCCTAACGGCGACGACACAGAGGAACTCTCAATGAAAGCACCAATGTTGGTGTCAAAACCGGCGGATCTCAGGTAGGGGGTCCCGAACTGTGCGTCTAAGGCGGATGGTAACAGGAGGCAGGGGACACAATGTTTTACCCAGGTTCGGGCCCTCTTGATGGAGGTAAAACCCCACATCCTGCTTGATTAATATTGATGATATGGGCAGTACAAGAGTAGATCTACCACGAGATTGGAGAGGCTAAACCCTAGAAGCTAGCCTATGGTATGATTGTATGTTGTCCTACGGACTAAAACCCTTCGGTTTATATAGACACCGGAGAGGGCTAGGGTTACACAAGGTCGGTTGCGAAAGAGGAGATATACATATCTGTATTGCCTAGCTTGCCTTCCACGCCAAGTAGAGTCCCATCCGGACACGAGACGAAGTATTTAGTCTTGTATCTTCATAGTCCAATAGTCCGGCCAAAGGATATAATCCGGCTGTCCGGAGACCCCCTAATCCAGGACTCCCTCAGCCATCATGCATCTTTGAAAGGTAGCATGTGCATTACATAAACCAAAAGGCATATGTCTATAAGAAAAAGTACCAAAAGGGGAAGTAAAAGTAGTCTTTGATTGATCCTTGGCTGACACAGGTATTTGAGAGAAACCAGAATAACCATCTAGAAAGCAAAAATGTGTATGTTTGGATAATCTTTCTAGCATTTGATCGATAAAAGGTAAGGGGTAATGATCCTTTTTAGTGGCCTTATTTAATTTGCGGAAATCAATTACCATCCTATAACATGTAGTAATTGTTTGAGGAATTAATTCATCTTTATCATTAGGAACGACAGTAATACCTCCCTTCTTAGGGATACAATGGACATGACTTACCCACTGACTATCAGCAAGAGGATAGATTATACCTGCATCAAGGAGCTTTAGTATTTCCTTTCTTACCACTTCTTTCATTTTAGGATTCAGCCGTCGTTGATGATCACGAATTGGTTTAGCATCTTCTTCCAAATTTATTTTATGTTGACATAGGGTGGGACTAATGTCCTTAAGATCATCAAGAGTATACCCAATAGCAGCACGGTGCTTCTTCAGAGTTTTCAATAATCTCTCTTCCTCATGCTCTGAAAGGTTAGCACTAATAATAACAGGATATATCATTTTCTCATCAAGATAAGCATATTTAAGAGTATCAGGCAATGGTTTAAGCTCAAACACGGGATCACCCTTGGGTGGAGGAGGATCCCCTAGGATTTCAACAAGCAAATTGTGTTTCAGAATAGGTTCCTATTTAAAGAATACTTCATCTACTTCCCTCTTTCATTCATAAACATATCATTTTCATGGTCTAGCAAATATTGTTCTAAAGGATCACTAGGAGGTACGACAATAGAAGCAAGACCAATAATTTCATCCTTACTAGGTAATTCTTCTTCACGGTCTTGTCTACTAAATTTAGAGAAATTAAATTCATGAGACATATCGTCTAAACCGATAGTAAAAACATCCTTTTTGCAATCTATCTTAGCACTAATAGTGTTTAAGAAGGGTCTACCAAATATAATGGGACAAAAGCTATCTTGTGGGGAACCAAGAACAAGAAAATCAGCAGGATATGTAGTTTTCCCACACAAGACTTCAACATCTCTAACAATTCCCATTGGTGAAATAGTATCTCTATTGGCAAGTTTAATTGTGACATCAATATCTTCTATCTCAGCAGGTGAAATATCATGCATAATTTCTTTGTATAAGTCGTAAGGTATTGCACTAGTACTAGCACCCATATCACATAAGCCATGATAACAATGATCTCCTATTTTAACAGAAATAACAGGCATGCCTACCACATGTCTGTTTTTATCTTTAGCACAAGGTTTAGCAATTCTAGCAGTCTCATCAAGGAAATGAATAACATGCCCATCAATATTATCAGACAAGAGATCTTTAACAATCGCAATATCAGGTTCAATTTTAATTTGCTTAGGAGGTGTATAAGTTTTAATATTGCTTTTACGAACCACAGTTGAAGCTTTAGCATGATCCTTTATCCTAACAGGGAAAGGTGGTTTCTCAACATAAGAAGTAGGAACAATAGGATCATTATAAGTGATAGTCTTTTCTTCAACTTTAATAGGTGCAGCTACTTTTACTTCTATGGGAGGATGATATTTAAACCACTTCTCCTTGGGGAGATCAACATAAGTAGCAAAAGATTCACAGAAAGAAGCTACTATCTCAGAGTCAAGTCCATATTTAGTGCTAAATTTATGGAAAACATCGGTATCCATAAAAGATTTAACACAATCAAACTTAGGTGTCATACCTGACTTCTTACCTTCGTCGAGGTCCCAATCTTCAGAGTTGCGTTTAATTCTTTCCAATAAATCCCATTTGAATTCAATAGTCTTCGTCATAAAAGAGCCAGCACAAAAAGTATCAAGCATGGTGCGATTGTTATCAGAAAGCCGAGCATATAAATTTTGAATAATCATTTCTCTTGAGAGCTCATGATTGGGGCATGAATATAACATTGATTTAAGCCTCCCCCAAGCTTGAGCGATGCTTTCTCCTTCGCGAGGCCAAAAATCATATATATAATTGCCATCACGATGAACAAGATGCATAGGATAAAACTTCTGATGAAATTCCAATTTCAATCGTTTGTAGTTCCATGACCCCGTATCATCACATAGCCTATACCATGTCAATGCATCTTCCTTCAAAGATAAAGGGAAGACCTTCTTCTTAACAACATCTTCGGGTACAGCTGCAAGCTTAAATAATCCACGAACTTCATCCACATATATTAGGTGCTCATCAGGATGAGTTGTTCCGTCTCGTACAAAAGGATTAGCTAGCAGTTTTTCTATCATACCGGAAGGAATTTCAAAGCAGACATTTTCATTCTCAGTAGGTTCAGTAGGTTTAGGAGCAACTCTTTGCTCTACTGGTCGGGGTGAAGATACTCCGAACAAGCCCCACAGAGGATTACTTTCCATAGTAACAAGTGATAGTAAATTTCAGCACACTATATAAATTTTTCCTTACCAAATTCTACCTACCAAAGGCGCTTCACTCCCCGGCAAGGCGCCAGAAAAGAGTCTTGATGACCCACAAGTATAGGGGATCTATCTTAGTCCTTCTGATAAGTAAGAGTGTCGAACCCAGCGAGGAGCAGAGGGAAATGATAAGCGGTTTCCAGCAAGGTATTCTCTGCAAGTACTGAAATAAGTGGTAACATATAGTTTTGTGATAGGATAATTTGTAACGAGCAACAAGTAACAAAAGTAAATAAAGTGCAGCAAGGTGGCCCAATCCTTTTTGTAGCAAAGGACAAGCCTGGACAAACTCTTATATAGAGAAAAGCGCTCCCGAGGACACATGGGAATGTCGTCAAGCTAGTTTTCATCACGTTCATATGATTCGCGTTTGGTACTTTGATAATTTGGTATGTGGGTGGACCGGTGCTTGGGTACTGTCCTTACTTGGACAAGCATCCCACTTATGATTAACCTCTATTGAAAGCATCCACAACTACAACAAAAGTATTAAGGTAAACCTAACCATAGCATGAAACATATGGATCCAAATCAGCCCCTTACAAAACAACGCATAAACTAGGGTTTAAGCTTCTGTCACTCTAGCAACCCATCATCTACTTATTACTTCCCAATGCCTTCCTCTAGGCCCAAATAATTGTGGAGTGTCATGTAGTCAACATTCACATAACACCACTAGAGGAGAGACTACATACATCTCATCAAAATATCGAACGAATACCAAATTGACATGACTACTAATAGCAAGACTTCTCCCATGTCCTCGGGAACAAATGTAACTACTCACAAAGAATAATCATGTTCATAATCAGAGGGGTATTAATGATCATATAGGATCTGAACATATGATCTTCCACCAAATAAACCAACTAGCATCCACTACAAGGAGTAATTAACACTACTAGCAACCTACTAGTACCAATCCCGGACTTGGAGACAAGAATTGGATACAAGAGATGAACTAGGGTTTTGAGAGGAGATGGTGCTGGTGAAGATGTTGATGGAGATTGCCCTCTCCTGATGAGAGGAGCGTTGGTGATGACGATTGCCCTCCCCGGCCGAACAGCTCCGCCAGAGCCCTAGATTGGTTCCGCCTCGTGGCGGCGGAGTTTCATCCGAGAAGATGGCTTATGATTTTTTCCTCATCGAAAGACATCATATAGAAGAAGATGGCCATCGGAGGGCCACTAGGGGGCCCACGAGGTAGGGGGCGCGCCTAGGGGGTAGGGCGCGCCCCACCCTCATGGGCAGGGTGTGGCCCCCCTGGTGAACTTCTTGCGCTCAGTATTTTTTTATATATTCTAAAATTGACTTCCATGAAGTTTCAGGACTTTTGGAGCTGTGCAGAATAGGTCTCTAATATTTGCTCCTTTTCCAGCCCAGAATCCCAGCTACCGGCATTCTCCCTCTTTATTTAAACCTTGTAAAATAAGAGAGAATAGGCATAAGTATTGTGACATAATGTGTAATAACAGCTCATAATGCAATAAAAATCGATATAAAAGCATGATGCAAAATGGACGTATCATTAACCCCTACTGCAAGCATCCGCAACTACAACAGAAGTATAAAGGTAAACCTAACCATATCATGAACATATGGATCCAAATCAGCCCCTTACTGTAACGCCCTCGATGCGGCTATATCTCCTACGTGTAGAAGCACGACTTAGAGGCATAACTGCATTGAAAGCAATGTCGCAAGTAAGGCAATCTTCACAACCTCCCATGTAAATATATAATAAAAGGGGAAAGTACATAGTCGGCTTACACTCGCCACGTCAACCAAAGTACATAAATAGCATTACATCAACCAATCACTCATGGCCCGACTACGGCGCCAAAATAAAAGATCAACCCAATAGGCGACACGGTCTCGATCGCCCCAACTGGGCACCACTACTGATCATCAGGGAAAGACACATAGTAATGGCGTGAGTCCTCGTCGAACTCGCACTTGAGCTCAAGCGCGTCATCTGGAACGGAGTCGTCAGGCCCTGCATCTGGTTTGGAAGTAATCTGTGAGCCACAGGGACTCAGCAATCTCGCACCCTCGCGATCAAGACTATTTAAGCTTATAGGTAAGACAAGGTAATATGTGTGGAGCTGCAGCAAGTGACTAGCATATATGGTGGCTAACCTGTTCGCAAAAGAGAGCGAGAAGAGAAGGAAAAGCGTGAACGAATAATCTAGAGAACAACCTGCGGCAAGCATTACTCCAACGCCGTGTTCACTTCCCGGACTCCGCAAAGAAGAGACCATCACGGTAACTCACACGGTTGATTCATTTTAATTAAGTTTAGGTTCAAGTTATCTACAACTGGACATTAACAAATTCCCATATGCCCATAACCGCGGGCATGGCTTTCGAAAGTTCAAATCCCTGCAGGGGAGTCCCAACTTAGCCCATGACAAGCTCTCACGGTCAACGAAGGAATAGACCTCCTCCCGAGACATTCCGATCAGACTCGGTATCCCGGTTCTACAAGACACTTCGACAAGTTAAAACAAATCCAGCAACACCGCCCGAATGTGCCGACAAATCCCGATAGAAGCTGCACATATCTCGTTCTCAGGGCACACTCAGATTGTCCTAGGTACGGGTAGGCCAGCCCAGAGTTGCCCCTGGTGGCCACCGGCAGCTGACAGGTGGACCAACACTCAGAGGAGCACTGGCCCGGGGGGGGGGGGGTTTAAAATAAGATGACCCTCGGGCTCCGGAAACCCAAGGGAAAAAGAGGCTAGGTGGCAAATGGTAAAACCAAGGTCGGGCATTGCTGGAAAAGCTTTATTCAAGGTGAACTATCAAGGGGTTCCCATTATCATCCAACCGCGTAAGGAACGCAAAATCCGGGAACATAACACCGATATGATGGAAACTAGGGTGGCAAGAGTGGAACAAAACACTAGGAAAAAGCGAGCCTTCCATCCTTTACCAAGTATATAGATGCATTAAGATAACAAGGCAATATAATGGTATCCCAACAAATAAGTAATGTTCCAACAAGGAACGGTCTTCAATCTTCACCTTCAACTAGCAACGCTATAAGAAGGGCTAACCAAAGCGGTAACATAGCCAATCAACGGTTTGCTAGGACATGGTGGGTTAGAGGTTTGACATGGCAATTTGGGAGGCATGATAAGAAAGTAGTAGTCATCGTAGCATAGGCATAGCAAAAGAGCGAGCATCTAGCAAGGCAAAGATAGTAGTGATTTCGAGGGTGTGATCATCTTGCCTGCAAAGTTGTCAGAGTTAACTGGATCCTCGAAAGCAAACTCAACGGGCTCCTCGTTAGCGAACTCGTCTCCCGGCTCTACCCAAACAAAACAAGCAAGCAACAAGGACACAATCAACCATGTGCAAGGCTCAAACAACATGATGCAAACATGGTATGCTATGCGGGATGCGATATGTGATGCATATGCAAGATTAGACAAGGAATGAATGAACCTGGCATCAACTTGGAAATCCAAGTGTGCCACTAGAAAGGTGAGATGATTTCGCTTGAAAACGATATAAAGAACGCCGGAATCGGAGTCACGGTTTGAAAATGGCAAGCAATTCAAATATGGCACCGGTCTGCGATATACAGCAAGTAGCCATCTAAATGCAACAAGTTAGACATGCTACCGCACCCAAACATGGCAACAAAATACATGGCAGGGATCCATTCATGATGCTTAACAAAAGATGAACACTGAGCTACGGCCAATTCATCCATTAACAGGTTCAAACAAGCATGGCAAAAGTGCATTTGGTAAACAGATTTCAGACTTGGTGAAATTAACACTTGTCTGGAATTTTAGATCAGGTAGCACACTTTGGATCATGAAAACTATATGCTACATGACCTGAACATGGCAATTTAAAGCATGGCATGGAGCTACTCAAAGAGCTTAACAAAGTCCCTTAGTGACCTGGAGCCAAAAGGGATCAGAAAATACATTTGCAAGCATGTGAACATGGCAAAAACATAATCAGATCACAGACTTAGTGAAAAACTGGAGCATGCAAAACAAATATCATGTAGGCATGTTTACGAGCTCGATGCACTCACTACAGAGCAAGTCATGACCATCTAATCATACACCCATCAAGAATACACATTATATAAGCCAGACATGGCAAGAACAATAACATAGCATGCACGGATCAACTACAACATCCTCGGCAAAATCGCTAACAAGTAGACAATCTGCCCAGATTCACGAAATAGCAAAAGTAGAGCTCGATTGACTCAAGCTAGGGTGCTCCACAATTGCAAAGAAAGACATGGATGGATAGAGCACTACAAGATTAACAAATCATCCTTACTGATCATCCTCAAAAGAGGCACGGATCACTAGGAAACAACATGAACATATGGCATATTGAAATAAATAGATGAAGGACTTAGTGGAATTGCTAAGTCCCTGAAATCAGCATTAACGAATGCACCACTTTGCAAGCTTGTGATAGTCACCACACACATCACAAAAATACATGGTTTGCGCCTCTGGATAGATGACAAAACGTATAACAAAACACATGTAGAGCTCAGGGGCATATCATGCACACAATAATCATGGCAAAAATGACAAATATCTAACTGGAGCAGCAGATCTGACAATTAACTCAAATAGCACTCTTCCAACAGCATTTCAGGCATCAATATGAACTCAAATGAAAATGATGCAATGAGATGAAATGATGTACTCTCTGAGGCGAACATTTTGATATGCTATATGCCCAAAACGGAGCTACGGATGCGGAGTTACAATGCGTCCAAGTTTGCCAAAAATCTGAGAAACTGGGGACTTAGAGAACATATACCCTGCGGATCTAGGGTTACTGTTCACCCGGATCCGGATCCAGATCGAGCGTGCGCGATAAACGAGGTTCGCCGGGGGTCGGCGCCGGAGTAGACGAGGGCGGCCGGAGAGAGGGAGGTCGGTGCAGGAGTGAGGAAGCCGGGGCGGAGGACGATGGCGGCGCGGGGGAGGCGGCACCGGCTCGGGGCGGCGCGGGCGGAGCGGTGGCCGGGCGAGGCGGCACGGCCGGCGATGGCGACCACGGCGGCCGGCGTCGAAGGGGCCTGCCGGCGTCGGGGAAGGGCAGGCGCGGCGGCGGACGACAAACGCGCGGCGGGGCGCGGCGTCTGGGCCTCGGGGGCCCGGGGTGGGCTTCCCGGGCCGACGGCGGAGGAAGGCGGCGATGTGGGCTCGGCGCCACGTGGCAAGCCGCAGTTGGCTGCAGGCGGCGGCGGACATGTCCGGCGGCCAGCGGACGTGTCCGGCCACGTGGAGAGAGGTGCATCTAGGGTTTCGGACGAGGGGAACCGCGAATTTCGGGAGGGTGGTGTATTTATAGGCATAGAGGGAGCTAGGAGTGTCCAAAAGAGGTGCGGTTTTCGGCCACGCGATCGTGATCGAACGCTCTAGAGGATGGAGAGGGTTTGGACCAAATTGGAAGGGTGTTGGGCTGCAACACACACGAGGCCTTCTCGGTCCCTCGGTTAACCGTTGGAGCATCAAACGAAGTCCAAATGGTACGAAACTTGGCAGGCGGTCTACCGGTAGTAAACCAAGGCCGCTTGGCAAGTCTCGGTCCAATCCGGAAATGTTTAACCCCCACACACGAAAGAAAGGTAGAAATGACCACCGGAGGAGAACGAAGCGCCAGAATGCAAAACGGACAACGGGAAAATGCTTGGATGCATGGGATGAACACATATGCAAATGCAATGCACATGATGACATGATATGAGATGCATGACAATGACAACAAACACACGGAGACAAAAACCTGAACCCGAGGAAACAAAATAACTTAACGCCGGAAATGGCAAGAGTTGGATTACATATTAGGTAATTCATATCCGTGGTGTTACAACACTCCACCACTACGAAAGGATCTCGTCCCGAGATCTAGGACTGAAAGAACGCCGGGTACTCAGAACGGAGGTGATCCTCGCGTTCCCAGGTGGCTTCACGGTCGGAATGGTGTGACCACTTGACTTTGAGGAATTTGATTGACTTGTTGCGAGTCTTGCGTTCAGTCTCTTCAAGAATAGCCACGGGGTGCTCACGATAAGAGAGATCTTCTTGGAGCTCAATGTCTTCGAAGTTGACGGTGCGGTCAGGAGTCTTGAAGCACTTTCGGAGCTGAGAGACATGGAACACGTCATGCACATTTGCAAAGTTTGAAGGAAGCTCGAGTTGATAGGCGAGATCGCCTCTCTTGCTGACGATCTTGAAAGGTCCCACGTATCTAGGGGCAAGCTTCCCTTTGATACCGAAGCGGCGAGTACCTTTCATAGGAGAGACGCGGAGGTAAACATGATCTCCGATCTCGAAAGCCAAATCATGGTGCTTACTATCATAGTAGCTCTTCTGGCGGGATTGGGCTGCTTTGAGGTTATCTCGAATGACTTTGCACATTTCCTCTGCCTCTGTGATTAAGTCATTTCCCAGAAGTTGACGTTCACCCGTTTCAGACCAGTTGAGAGGGGTACGGAACTTCCTGCCATACAGAATTTCAAATGGGGCCTTGCCCGAACTTGCTTGAAAACTGTTGTTGTAGGAGAATTCAGCATATGGAAGACAATCCTCCCACTTCATGCCGAAGGAGATCACACAAGCCCTGAGCATATCTTCAAGAATCTGGTTGACACGCTCGACTTGCCCGCTAGTTTGCGGATGGAAAGCTGTGCTGAAGTGGATGTTGGTGCCCATGGCCTTCTGAAAAGAATCCCAAAACTTGGAGGTAATGATGCTGCCACGGTCTGAAGAGATCACCTGTGGAATACCATGCAGCGAGACAATCCGAGAGGTATACAGCTCCACCAATTGAGCTGCAGTGATAGACTCTTTGATAGGCAGAAAATGAGCCACTTTAGTGAGTTTGTCAATGACAACGAATATAGCATCATTGCCACGTTTGGACTTTGGAAACCCAGTCACGAAGTCCATCTCAATGTGGTCAAACTTCCATTCTGGAATGGCAAGAGGTTGGAGGAGACCAGCAGGCCTTTGGTGTTCTGCCTTCACTCTTCTGCAGACATCACATTCATTCACGAACTGAGCAATCTCGCGCTTCATTCGAGTCCACCAATAAGCCTGCTTGAGGTCCTGATACATCTTTGTGCTCCCAGGGTGGATGGAGAGGAGAGAATTGTGAGCCTCGTTCATGATAACCTTACGAAGATCACCTTTGGGCACAACAATACGATCCTCGAAGAAGAGAGTATCCTTGTCATCAAGGCGGTAGCACTTGTACTTGGGTTGACTCTTGGCAATCCCAATCTTCACCTTCTTCACCATAGCATCAAGAAGTTGGGCTTGGCGAATCTGGTCTTCCAAGGTAGGAGAGACTTGAAGGTTGGCGAGGAAACCTTGAGGAACAACTTGCAGATTAAGTTTGCGGAAAGCTTCACAAAGCTCGGGTTAATAAGGCTTGAGAATCAGACTCTTGCAATAAGCCTTCCTGCTCAATGCGTCAGCAATCACATTGGCCTTGCCTGGAGTATACTCGATACTCGGATTATACTCTTGAATCATTTCGACCCATCGAGTCTGCCCGAGGTTGAGATTAGGCTGAGTGAAGATGTACTTGAGACTCTTGTGGTCAGTGTGTTGGGGAACGTAGCATAAATTCAAAATTTTCCTACGTGTCACCAAGATCTATCTATGGAGTCATCTAGCAACGAGGGAGGAGTGGATCTACATACCCTTGTATATCGCGCGCGGAAGCGTTCAAGAGAACGGGGTTGATGGAGTCGTACTCGTTGTGATCCAAATCACCGATGATCCTAGCGCCGAACGGACGACACCTCCGCATTCAACACACGTACGGGGTAGCGACGTCTCCTCCTTCTTGATCCAGCAAGGGGGGAGGAGAGGTTGATGGAGATCCAGCAGCACGACGGCGTGGTGGTGGAAGTAGCGGGATTCCAAGAGGGCTTCGCCAAGCGCTGCGGGAGGAGGGAGATGTGTCATGGGAGGGAGAGGGAGGCGCCAGGGCTTAGGTGGGGCTGCCCTCCCTCCCCCCCACTATATATAGGGCCAAGGGAGAGGGGGGGGGGCATCCTTGGCCCTTCCTCCAAGGAAGGGTGCGGCTAGGGAGGAGTCCATCCTCCCCAAGGCACCTAGGAGGTGCCTTCCCCCTTTAGGACTCTTTCTTCCCTTATATCTTGGCGCATGGGCCTCTTGGGGCTGGTGCCCTTGGCCCATATAGGCCAAGGCGCATACCCCTACAGCCCATGTGGCCCCCCGGGGCAGATGGACCCCCTTGGTGGACCCCTGGACCCCTTTCGGCACTCCCGGTACAATACCGATAATGCGCGACACTTTTCCGGCAACCAAAACAAGACTTCCCATATGTAAATCTTTACCTCCGGACCATTCCGGAACTCCTCGTGACATCCGGGATCTCATCCGGGACTCCGAACAACTTTCGGGTTACCGCATACTAATATCTCTATAACCCTAGCGTCACCGAACCTTAAGTGTGTAGACCCTATGGGTTCGGGAGACATGCAGACATGATCGAGATGACTCTCCGGTCAATAACCAACAGCGGGATCTGGATACCCATGTTGGCTCCCACATGTTCCATGATGATCTCATCGGATGAACCACGATGTCAAGGACTTAATCAATCCCGTATACAATTCCCTTTGTCTAGCGGTACGATACTTGCCTGAGATTCGATGGTCGGTATCCCGATACCTTGTTCAATCTCGTTACCGGCAAGTCTCTTTACTCGTTTCGTAACACATCATCCCGTGATCAACTCCTTGATCACATTGTGCACATTATGATGATGTCCTACCGAGTGGGCCCAGAGATACCTCTCCGTTTACAAGGAGTGACAAATCCCAGTCTCGATTCGTGCCAACCCAACAGACACTTTCGGAGATACCTGTAGTGTACCTTTATAGCCACCCAGTTACGTTGTGACGTTTGGCACACCCAAAGCACTCCTACGGTATCCGGGAGTTGCACAATCTCATGGTCTAAGGAAATGATACTTGACATTAGAAAAGCTTTAGCATACGAACAACATGATCTTGTGCTAGGCTTAGGATTGGGTCTTTGTCCATCACATCATTCTCCTAATGATGTGATCCCGTTATCAATGACATTCAATATCCATGGTCAGGAAACCGTAACCATCTATTGATCAACGAGCTAGTCAACTAGAGGCTTACTAGGGACATGGTGTTGTCTATGTATCCACACATGTATCTGAGTTTCCTATCAATACAATTCTAGCATGGATAATAAACGATTATCATGAATAAGGAAATATAATAATAACTAATTTATTATTGCCTCTAGGGCATATTTCCAACAGTCTCCCACTTGCACTAGAGTCTAATCCAGTTCACATCGATATGTGATTAACACTCAAGGTCACATCCCCATGTGACTAACACCCAAAGAGTTTACTAGAGTCAATAATCTAGTTCACATTACCATGTGATTAACACTCGATGAGTTCTGGGTTTGAACATGTTATGCTTGTGAGAGATGTTATAGTCAACGGGTCTGAATCTTTCAGATCCGTATGTACTTCGCAAATCTCTATGTCATCTTGTAGATGCTGCTACTACGCTATATTTGGAGCCATTTCAAATAACTGTTCTACTTGGAGCTATTCTATTTGCTCCATTATACGTATCCGGTATCTCTACTCAGAGCTATCCGGATAGGTATTAAGCTTGCATCGACGTAACTCTTTACGTCGAACTCTTTATCACCTCCATAACCGAGAAACATATCCTTATTCCTCTAAGGATAATTTAGACCGCTATCTGGTGATCTACTCCTAGATTACCTTTGTACCCTCTTGCCAGATATGTGGCAAGGCACACATCAGGTGCGGTACTCAGCATGGCATACCGTATAGAGCCTATGATAAAAGCATAGGGGACGACCTTCGTCCTTCCTCTTTTTTCTGCCGTGGTCGAGCTTTAAGTCTTAACTTCATACCTTACAACTCAGGCAAGAACTCCTTCTTTGACTGGTCCATCTTGAACACCTTCAAGATCATGTCAAGGTATGTGCTCATTTGAAAGTACCATTAAGAATTTTGATCTATCCTTATAGATCTTGATGCTCAATGTTCAAGTAGCTTAATCCAGGCTTTCCATTGAAAAATACTTTCCAAATAACCCTATATGCTTTCCAGAAATTCTACGTCATTTCTGATCAACAATATGTCAACATATATTTATCAGAAATTCTATACTGCTCCCACTCACTTCTTTGGAAATACAAGTTTCTCATAAACTTTGTATACACCCAAAACTTTGATCATCTTATCAAAGCATACATTCCAACTCCGAGATGCTTACTCCAGTCCTTAGAAGGATTGCTGGAGCTTTGCATACTTATTAGCATCTTTCAGGATTAACAAAACCTTCCGGTTGTATCACATACAACCTTTCCTCAAAAATCGTCGAGGAAACAATGGGTTTTGGCATCCTATCTGCAAGATTTCACAAATAATGCAGTAATTGCTAATATAATTCCAACAGACTCTTAGCATCGCTACGAGTGAGAAAGTCTCATCGCAGTCAACTCCTTGAACTTGTCGGAAAACATCTTAACGACGAGTCGAGCTTTCTTAATGGTGATACCTACCATCATTGTCCGTCTTCCTTTTAAAATCTATATGTACCTAACAGCCTTACGACCATCAAGTAGTTCTCCCAAAGTCTACACTTTGTTTTCATATATGGATCCTCTCTCGGATTATATGGCCTCGAGCCATTTTGGAATCCAGGCCCACCATCGCTTCTCCATAGCTCGTAGGTTCATTGTTGTCTAGCAACATGACTTCCAAGACAGGATTACGTACCACTCTGAAGTAGTACGCATCCTTGTCATCCCACGAGGTTTGGTAGTGACTTGATCTGAAGTTTCATGATCACTATCATAAGCTTCCACTTTAATTGGTGTAGGTGCCACAGGAACAACTCCTGTGCCCTGCCACACACTAGTTGAAGAGACAGTTCAATAACCTCATCAAGTCTCCACCATCCTCCCACTCAATTCTTTCGAGAGAAACTTTTCCTCGAGAAAGGACCCGATTCTAGAAACAATCCCTTATTGCTTTCAGATCTGAGACAGGAGGTATACCCAACTGTTTTGGGTGTCCTATGAAGATGCATTTATCCGCTTTAGGTTCGAGCTTATCAGCCTGAAACTTTTTCACATAAGCGTCGCAGCCCCAAACTTCTAAGAAATGACAGCTTAGGTTTCTCTAAACCATAGTTCATATGGTGTCATCTCATCGGAATTACGTGGTGCCCTATTTAAAGTGAATGTGGCTGTCTTTAATGCCTAACCCATAAACTATCGTGGTAATTCAATAAGAGACATCATGGTATGCATCATATCCAATAGGGTGCAGTTATGATGTTTGGACACACCATCACACTATGGTGTTCCAGGCTGTATTAGTTGTGAAACAATTTCCACAATGTCTTAATTCTGTGCCAAACTCGTAATTC
Organism: Triticum dicoccoides; assembly: GCF_002162155.2. Lineage (NCBI taxonomy): Eukaryota > Viridiplantae > Streptophyta > Magnoliopsida > Poales > Poaceae > Triticum > Triticum dicoccoides. The sequence continues at coordinate 107,026,338 of NC_041390.1, forward strand.
AGATATTCATCTCTATGATCATATCATAGATATTTTATCCTCTTGTCACGACGATCTTTCAACTTCACCCTGAAATTACTTGAACCTTTCAATAATTCAGACTCGTGATTCATCAAGTAAATATACTCAACATCTACCCAAATCATCTGTGAAGTAAGAACATAACGATATCCACTACATGCCTCAGCACTCATTGGATTGCACACATCAAAATGTATTACTTCCAACAAGTTTCTTTCTAGTTCCATTTTACTGAAAATGAGGCTTTCAGTCGTCTTGCCCATGTGGTATGATTTGCATGTCTCAAGTGATTCAAAATCAAGTGAGTCCAAACGGTCCATTTGCATGGAGTTTCTTCATGCATATACACCAATAGACATGGTTCGCATGTCTCAAACCTTTCAAAACAAGTGAGCCCAAAGATCCATCAACATGGAGCTTCTTCATGCGTTTTATACCGATATGACTTACGTGGCAGTGCCACAAGTAGGTGGTACTATCATTACTATCTTTTGGCATGAACATGTGTATCACTATGATCGAGATTCAATAAACCATTCATTTCAGCTGTAAGACCATTGAAGGTATTATTTAAATAAACAAAGTAACCATTATTCTCTTTAAATGAATAACCGTATTGCGATAGACATAATCCAATCATGTCTATGCTCAACGCAAACACCAATATTGATGGTAGAGGGAGCCTACGATATTTGATCAACCTTGTAAATACTTCCAACACATATCTTCATCTCACCTTTAGCTAGTCTCCGTTTATTCCGTAGCTTTTATTTCGAGTTACTAACACTTAGCAACCGAACCGGTATCTAATACCCTGGTGCTACTAGGAGTACTAGTAAAGTACACATTAACATAATACATCCAATATACTTCTATCGACCTTGCCAGCCTTCTTATCTACCAAGTATCTAGGGTAATTCTGCTCCAGTGGCTGTTCCCTTTATTACAGAAGCACTTAGTCTCGGGTTTGGGTTCAACCTTGGGTTTCTTCACTAGAGCAGCAGCTGATTTGCCGTTTCATGAAGCATCCCTTTTTGCCCTTGCCCTTCTTGAAACTAGTGGTTTCACCAACCATCAACAATTGATGCTCCTTCTTGATCTCTACTTTTGTGGTGTCAAACATCGCGAATATCTCAAGGATCGTCATATATGTCCCTGATATATTATAGTTCATCACGAAGCTCAAGTAGCTTGGTGGTAATGACTTTGGAGAACCATCACTATTTCATCTGGAAGATCAACTCCCACTCGATTCAAGCGATTGTTGTACTCAGACAATCTGAGCACAAGTTCAACAATTGAGCTTTTCTCCCTTAGTTTGCAGGCTAAGAAAATCGTCGGAGGTCTTATACCTCTTGACGTGGGCACGAGCCTGAAATCCCAATTTCAGCCCTCGAAACATCTCATATGTTTCGCGACGTTTCAAAACGTCTTCGGTGCCTCAACTCTAAGCCGTTTAACTGAACTATCACGTAGTTATCAAAATGTGTATGTCAGATGTTCGCAACATCCATAGACAATGTTCGAGGTTCAGCACACTGAGCGGTGCATTAAGGACATAAGCCTTCTATGAAGCAATGAGGACAAACCTCAGTTTACGGACCTAGTCCGCATAATTACTACTATCAACTTTCAACTAAATTTTCTCTAGGAACATATCTAAACAGTAGAACTGAAGCGCGAGCTACGACATAATTTGCGAAGACCTTTTGACTATGTTCAGGATAATTAAGTTCATCTTGTGAACTCCCACTCAGATAGACATCCCTCTAGTCATCTAAGTGATTACACGATCCGAGTCAACTAGGCCGTGTCCGATCATCACGTGAGACGGACTAGTCATCATCGGTGAACATCTTCATGTTGATCGTATCTACCATACGACTCATGCTCGACCTTTCGGTCTCTTGTGTTCCGAGGCCATGTCTGTACATGCTAGGCTCGTCAAGTCAACCTAAGTGTTTCGCGTGTGTAAATCTGTCTTACACCCGTTGTATGTGAACGTTAGAATCTATCACACCCGATCATCACGTGGTGCTTCGAAACAACGAACTGTTGCAACGGTGCACAGTTAGGGGGAACACTTTCTTGAAATTATTATGAGGGATCATCTTATTTACTACCGTCGTTCTAAGTAAACAAGATGCATAAACATGATAAACATCACATGCAATCAAATAGTGACATGATATGGCCATCATCACTTTGCTCCTCTTGATCTCCATCTTCGGGGCTCCATGATCATCATCGTCACCGGCATGACACCATGATCTCCATCATCATGACCTCTATCATCGTGTCTTCATGAAGTTGTCTCGTCAACTATTACTTCTACTACTACAGCTAATGGTTAGCAATAAAGTAAAGTAATTACATGACGTTTATGTTGACACACATGTCATAAATAAATTAAGACAACTCCTATGGCTCCTGCCGGTTGTCATACTCATCGACATGCAAGTCGTGATTCCTATTACAAGAACATGATCAATCTCATACATCACATATATCATTCATCACATCCTTTTGGCCATATCACATCACATAGCATATCCTGCAAAAACAAGTTAGACGTCCTCTAATTGTTGTTTGCATGTTTTACGTGGCTGCTATGGGTTTCTAGCAAGAACGTTTCTTACCTACGCAAAAACCACAACGTGATATGCCAATTGCTATTTACCCTTCATAAGGACCCTTTTCATCGAATCCGATCCGACTAAAGTGGGAGAGACAGACACCCGCTAGCCACCTTATGCAACTAGTGCATGTCAGTCGGTGGAACCAGTCTCATGTAAGAGTACATGTAAGGTCGGTCCGGGCCGCTTCATCCCACAATGCCACCGAATCAAGATTGGACTAGTAACGGTAAGCATATTGAACAAAATCAACGCCCACAACTACTTTGTGTTCTACTCGTGCATAGAAACTACGCATAGACCTGGCTCATGATGCCACTGTTGGGGAACGTAGCATAAATTCAAAATTTTCCTACGTGTCACCAAGATCTATCTATGGAGTCATCTAGCAACGAGGGAGGAGTGGATCTACATACCCTTGTAGATCGCGCGTGGAAGCGTTCAAGAGAATGGGGTTGATGGAGCCGTACTCGCACTACTAGGAAAAGGGCTATAGATGGAAATGACAGTAATGGCGCACCAGACAAGTGGTGCGCCATTAGTATATACTAATGGCGCACCACCTTCTGATGCGCCATTAGTGTTGAAACTACTAATGGCGCACCCTGACCACGGTGCGCCATTAGTACCAATTTTTTTTTGAACTAGTGCGCCTGTCCAAACATACTAATGGCGCATCCCCTGGTGGTGCGCCATTACTAGTTGTAACTAGTAATGGCGCACCATCCAGAAGGTGTGCCACTAATGTTATTTTTTTTATTATTGCTTTTATTCCTTTTTTTGCAAAAGTTCTAATGGCGCACCGCCAGGGGGTGCGCCATTAGTAACCTGGATTACTAATGGCGCATTTGTTGCTGGTGCGCCATTAGTAAGTGGGCAGCAACAAGATATTTTGGACAGCCTCTCCTCCCACACTCACTTTCTCCCCACTTCATTCTCTCCACCGCCTCCTCCTTGTCTCGGGTGCCTCCTCTTTTTCACCTCATTTCCACCATAGATTCATTCAAATTAAGTGGTTAAGTTACCTTGTTTTGCTAGGTAAGTAAGGGGGGAAGCTATATTTATGTTGTTCTCCCTACAAACAATGTGCACATGCACTTTTTATGGCCTAGCTAGATCTATGTATGTTCGTGGTGTTGCATATGTTTGTGGTGTTGCATATGTGTTTGTGTTTGGAGGTGTACCGGTATTTGAAATGCGATAGTTGCCAATATTTTGCCGGAATGTTGATTCATTTCCGTTTCGGTGAGAATTTTGGCATTAGGCATTCTTTTTGGTCCTATTTTTAGGGAAAGTCATGCCAAATTTTTTCTTGGTTCTAAAATATCGTTTTGCTCTACCCCGCAGGCGACCATGGTCCGCACGATGACCGAAGGCATCGTGAATAGGTTTTTGAGGTCCGCGAAGGCCGAGATGCTTCAAAAGAACGAGACGGAGATAAGATGTCCGTGTCGAAGATGCAAGCTGAATAGCCTTATTGCGGACCCGGATTCCGGGCAGGTGCGGGACCACCTGCTCTTGCGTGGTTTCATGGAGGGCTGTCGGTGGCAAGGTGATGAAGATGACTACGAAGTCGTCCATGGGGGCCGGGCAAGAAATGAGGAAGGGCAACAAGACAACCACCGCGGCTCGGGGGGGCGAGAAGACGAAGAATCTCCAGGAGATGATCACGACGGTGATGCTGTACACAGTCATCATGTAGAAGATGCAGGACATGATGATGATGCCGGCGGAGCAGACGACGTTGGACCATCGAAGGGCTGGGTGCAGGACCCTCATATTCAAGAGCTGCTTCTCAAGCAGATGGATAATGCAAGAGCTGCCTCCCGAGAGAAAGCCAAGATGGATCAACTTGAGTTAGACGCGGTTACTCCGTTGTATGAAGGATGCAGGCCCGAGGATACCCGCCTGAAAGTAACGCTCATGGCTCTGGAGATGAAGGTAAAACACAAAATGACCGACGCATGCTTTGACGAGAACATGTCATTCTGGCACGAACGTCTTCCCAAGGGGAACAAGTGCCCGACCAGTTTGGAGGAGGCGAAGAAAATCGTGTGTCCTCTGGATTTACCGCACGTGAAATACCATGTGTGCATGAACAATTGCATCATTTATCGGGACGAGCACGCGGAGTCTACAATATGTCCGGTGTGCGGTGTCACTCGATACAAGAAGAGGAAGAAAGCTCCTCGAAAAGTGGTGTGGTACTTTCCGATCACTCCTCGTCTGCAGCGGTATTTCGCGGATCCTAAGGTAGCAAAGCTCCTGCGTTGGCACGCGGATAGGGAGGAGAAGAAGCGAGAAGATGACGCAAATGATCCGGAGATAGATAAAAAAGACAAGATGCTGAGTCACCCTAAGGATGCGAGCCAGTGGCAAGCATTGAACTTCGAATACCCAGAATTTGGGAACGATCCAAGGAACATCGTGCTGGGCGCGAGCACCGATGGAGTCAATCCGTTTGGCAGCCAGAGAAGCACACATAGCACCTGGCCTGTGTTTGTGTGGATGTACAACCTTCCCCCCTGGTTGTGCATGAAGAGGAAGTACATTCACATGAGTATGCTAATTGAAGGGCCGAAACAACCAGGGAACGACATCAATCTGTATCTGGGGCTGCTGAAAGAGGAGCTTGACACACTGTGGAAAACGCCAGCCAATACGTGGGACGCTGCAGATAAAGAATATTTCCCTATGAGAGCCGCACTGCTCACGACGGTGCACGACTATCTCGGTTACGGATATCTTGCGGGGCAGGTAGTCCACGGATTTTCTGGATGCGTAAGGTGCATGGATGACACAACGTATCGCCAGCTAGATAGAGATCCCGGGTCTTCGAAAACCGTGTTCATGGGACATCGAAGGTGGCTTCGCGACGATGACCCGTGGAGGAAACGCAAGGATCTGTTCGATGGTGAAACCGAACCCCGAAAACGCCCGTGTACGAGGAGCGGTGAGGAAATAGACAAGCTGTTGAAAAATTGGAAAGACTGCCCACTGCCGAGAAAGAAGCAAAAGGCGCCAGAGCCGGGAAAGAAGCGAAAGGCGCCAGAGCCGCTGCTGAAGGTATGGAAAACGAGGTCTGTTTTCTGGGACTTGCCGTACTAGAAGATCCACCGTGTGCCTCACAGCCTTGATGTCATGCATATCACGAAGAACGTGTGCGAGAGTCTACTTGGTACCCTGCTCAACATGCCAGAGAGGAGCAAAGATGGGCCGAAAGCAAGGGCAGACTTGAAATCAATGGGCATCAGGCAGGAGCTTCACGCTATATATGATGATGATGATGATGATGATGATGATGATGATGATGATGATGAGGCGAAGCAGGACACAGAAAGTCGTCGCAAAGGCAAAAAGGCCAAGAAGACCGGAAATGACTACCCTCCCGCGTGCTTCACTCTAAGTCAGGAGGAGATCGAGCAGTTTTTCACCTGCCTCCTAGGAGTAAAACTTCCTTACGGTTACGCGGGGAAGATAAGCAGATACCTAGACCCAGCGAAGCAGAAGTTCAACGGGATGAAGTCTCACGACTGTCACGTGCTGATGACGCAGATACTTCAAGTTGCAATCCATGGGATCATGGACGCGCACGTCCGTGAAACGCTATTTGGCCTATGCAACTTCTTCGACGTCATCTCTCGGAAGTCGATTGGCGTGAGGCAACTCAGAAGGCTACAGGAAGAGATCGTGGTGATACTATGCGAGCTTGAGATGTACTTCCCGCCCGCATTCTTCGACGTTATGGTGCATCTGCTGGTCCATATAGTGGAGGATATCATCCAACTCGGGCCGACGTTCCTGCACAGCATGATGCCGTTCGAAAGGATGAATGGTGTCATCAAAGGATACATTCGCAACATGTCACGTCCAGAAGGAAGCATAGCCAGGGGCTTTCTGACCGAAGAGTGCATCTCCTACTGCACGAATTATCTAGGCATCGAGAACCCCGTTGGTCTGCCTGTCAACAGGCACCTCGGCAGGCTCGCTGGATGAGGTCACCGTGAGGGTCGCCGTGAAATGCATGTCGACTTCGAGGGTCGACTCACCGACTTTGAAAGAGCAAACCTAGTCGCGCTACAACGCATAGACGTGGTCGATCCTTGGGTGGTAGAGCACAAAACCTTTATTAAGAAGACGTACAATGACCGAGGCCAACAGAGGACGGACGGAGATATACTCAAAGAGCACAACTCATGTTTCACGCGTTGGTTCAAGCAGAAGCTTCTGTCGTACCCTTTACATGAGGATTCTTCCGCGGAAGAACAACTCATATTCGCCTTGTCACAGGGCGCCGAGCACAACCTGATGACCTATGAGGCGTACGATATCAACGGCTACACATTCTACACCGAGGCCAAGGACATGAAGAGCGATGGTTATCAGAACTCCGGGGTAACGATGGAATCCTACACCGGTGACGACAAGGACAGATACTACAGAAGGATCGAGGAGATCTGGGAGCTGAGCTACGCTGGAGAGAAGGTCCTGATGTTCCGTGTTAGATGGGCCAAGAACGTCATAAAAGAAGACCGGTATTTCACCACCATGGTTATACCCGAAGCCAAATCCAAGACCAGGAACTTTGTTAGGGCCCGGTACAAGAAGGACCCGAAAACAAAGGAGCTTACCACGGATCCGAAGACCAGGCAGCTTGAGCTTGTTCTGGTAAGGAATACACCCCCGCGTAATTAGCTCCACATGGTTGCATTCTAATTAATGAAGCCAAATTTCTAAATGGTTCACATTCCTTCCGCAGGCGACTGAAAGCAGTAGCGCGGGGTCGACTAAGAGCAACCCTTGGGACACCACTCTAAATAGGGGGTTGAATGTAATGAAGAACAAGGATAAGCTCAGTAAGCCGACGTCAGCTGGTCGTGTGGCCGGCAAAGGCTTGTCGACAAAATGGGGGTCATACTATACCGCTGGTGTGCGGAAGGAGAAAAAGACCAGCTCGGAAAGCCAGGCGCGAGAGGTTCAAGAACTCAAGGCACAGGTGGCGCGGATTCCGGAGATTGTCCAAGAGCAAGTGGAACAACGACTCGGAGCGACGATCACCGCCCTTGTGCCTACCTTGATCTCGGGGTTGAGTGCGTGGATTGTGGGCGGCCAACAGGGGCCGCCCCCGATTCCTAGCTTCACGGCCAGCAACTCGCATAATGCGATGGCGGGGCCATTGGTGCCTCCGGCGGAGGCGGCATTGGTGTCTCCGACGCCGGCACGGGAGCTTAATGCACCCGGGTGTACGCCGGCCGGCACCTCTTCAGCAAGCGGCCCCTCCATCAACTGCACGCCCGCCGTTGGCGGTGCCTCGACATTAGCCGAGCTCGACGCCATCATCACGGTAACTAATTAAGCCTCTCTCGGCCGAGGACTTCATCTCCTTGCCTTTGACTGGGCATCCCTGACGCCCTACATGTTTTCGCAGGGCGCCGCCGACGTTCCGTGCACTCTCCTCCACTTCGTGAACAACGAGTTGGTCGATGTCGCCATGGGCAAAATCGTTCAACCGGGCAACCCCTTGTTCCACGGTACCCAGATGCCACCCAACTTGTTTAGGGTTCAACTGGTTCGGGTGCTGCCAGGCTGCGATGACTTGTTACCTCCGATTCGACCCGTCGGGGCCGACGATGAAGACGTGATGACCCTCAGCGCCTGCCTGAGCTGGCCCCTGCTTTGGCTGAAGAGCCAGATTCGTTTGGGGGCGGGGGACACCACCCAAAGACAACACCGCCAGTCGTGCCGGCGCCAAGTCGGCCCCATGGCAAGACCGCCGTAACGGTGCCGGACATCCCTATGCCACTGGATCCAAACATGCATATGGCACAGGATCATAATGACGACGACGACGACGATGATACATTTGGCAACGTCGATCAGTACTTTGCCGAGCATGGGTACGATGGCGACTTCATGGGGCCTCCTTCTCAAGAACCAAACCCAACAAAAGACGTGTGCGATCTAGCTCGTACCGCGGAGAAGCCAAGTTGCAACAGGCGCCGTCTGGCGTTCAGCTCTCAGGAGACGCCTCCAGCTGCCGACTTCACCGAGCCTCAGATAGGCGAGGTGCGAAATATTATCAGCCCCAACACACTCAAGAAGGCAGTCTGTGAGCAGAACTCGGTCCCATTACAGGAGAAGAAGAAGGCACACAAAAGAAAGACTAAGAAGGGTGCGAGCCAGCCGGCACCGAGTACGATCCGTGCTCAGGACGGGCCACCTTCACCGCAGGATATCTCGAGGAGGGTGCATGTGGCGGGTAGGGCGATGCTACCAACAAATATGCTCAATGCTGCAACCGGTGCTATGCGGAGTCTGCATGACAGTGTTCTTGCTTTGGAGAAGCAGCGTCTCAGGGAGAAGGATGTGGCATACCCGGTTTTCGCGGCCAAGGTGCCAGAGGGCAAGGGCTTTGTGGATAACTCCATCGGGCGTACGATCGTCCTGCGTTTTGATGACATCCATGCTATGTTGAACCTTCATCCGCTGCACTACACCTTCGTTCGGCTATTTTCGCTGAGTATGGAGATGCGGATCATTCGCGACAAGACCCCGGACATCGTGATAGTCGACCCCTTCTACATGCGTGCCAAGATCTTGGGCAGCGCTGGGGACCGGCAAGTCGCGAGTTCTTACCTCGAAGGCATCATTCTGGCAAACCAAGATAAGGATAACTTCCTCGTGCCTTACTTTCCCGAGTAAGTCCTCCCCTCAACCGGCCCGTAACATATGAATTCTTACATTTCGATCGTTTTTCTTTTAACATTCCATGTTTTCTGCAGTGACACACGTTGCACGCTCATCCTCCTATGCCCCAAATATTCCATGGCCACATATTTCGACCCGGACCGTCAGTCGAACGTAGACTACACAAATGTCAAGAAGGTTCTTGATGATGTTCTCCCCGGCTACGCCCAATCTGGAGGCACCTTCACCAGGCCTATTCGTAAGTACGGCAAGCACGTGTTCTCCCACAATACGATGTTCTGCTGCGTCAAGCAGCCGCCTGGCGGTCAGAAGGGTGCCTACTACGCCATCCATCACATGCGGGCGATCGTACGGGACCATCATCAACTTCTGCTACCGAGTAAACTCAAAGATTGGGCCGCGAGCATGTCGGCAATCCAGGACGCGGACCTCCGACAAGAATTCTTTCGCATCCAGTCGGAGTTTGCGGAAATCATCCATCAAGATGTCCTTCGTACCTCGGGGCAGTTCTACCTCAGAAATCAACCGTCCAACAATGACATCGACACAATGCTACAAATGCAGGATGACAACGCCCGTTCTTTCATGACTCCCACGATAGACGGCGGCTTCATCCACGCTCCGGTCCCTTGAGTCGAGTTGTCTAGTTCTGAAACATCGATTGGCTCATGTTGTAATTAAACTTTAATGAACTTGTAGTATGTCTCTTTGGTTTCGAGAGTCGTTCAACTTAGATGTAATCGATGCTATTAATGTCTTGCTTTTCTCTTCCGATCGTTCTGTTGCATAATTATATATTGCTTATGTACTGTCTATGAATTGGTACTAACGTTTCGTTTGGCTAGTGCATAGCGATGCCGACGTATGTCGTGTACAAGGGTAAGGTTCCCGGAGTCTACGATGACTGGGAGGAGTGTCGGAGACAGGTTCACCGATTCAGCGGTAACAGTTACAAAGGGTACACCACTAGGGCCGAGGCCGAATCTAGATACGCCCGCTATCTAGCGGGAGAGGGGAGGGAGCGTTGGAGGAACCGGATGAAGACGAGTTTCATCGTGATGATGCTCATCGTGATGACCGCAGCTCTCTTCTATGTGATGGTAGTTTAGATGATCGATATCGACTTGTAATGTGAAGACAAACTCGCTACTCGCGGTCTCGAGACTTGTAATATAATGTTCTATCTTTGTTCGGTCTTTTTAATTCGGAGACTAATATGATGAATTGTATTCGGAGACTAATATGATGAATTGTATTCAAAGACTAATCTTCTATTGTATTCGATGAATCTGTTGTTGATGTGTGCTGTCTATATTTTGTCAAACTATACATTTTGTAACCTGTGCAAAAAACAGAATATAAAAAGATAAAAAAAACCTAATATTCATACTAATGGCGCATCACAGGACAGTGCGCCATTAGTATGACAGTGCATACTAATGGCGCATCACTGGGTAGTGCGCCATTAGTATGCCGCGGTTACTAATGGCGCATCCAGTGGTGGTGCGCCATTAGTATGCCAAAGCACCTGGGTATACATGGCCCCTGGGAGGCATACTAATGGCGCACGCTGGCCTATACTAATGGCGCACCCGCGGTGCGCCATTAGTATACCAGATACTAATGGCGCACCAGGTGGTGCGCCATTAGTAAAAATTACTAATGGCGTGCTGTTAATGGCGCACCACAGATGCGCCATTAATGGCCATATTAGGTGCGCCATTAGTAGGGGTTTTTCTAGTAGTGTCGTCGTGATCCAAATCACCGATGATCCTAGCGCCGAACGGACGGCACCTCCGCGTTCAACACATGTACGGGGCAGCGACGTCTCCTCCTTCTTGATCCAGCAAGGGGGGAGGAGAGGTTGATGGAGATCCAGCAGCACGACGGCGTGGTGGTGGAAGTAGCGGGATTCCAACAGGGCTTCGCCAAGCGCCGCGGGAGGAGGGAGATGTGTCATGGGAGGGAGAGGGAGGCGCCAGGGCTTAGGTGTGGCTGCCCTCCCTCCCTAGATATAGGGCCAAGGGAGAGGGGGGGGGGGCGCAGCCTTGGCCCTTCCTCCAAGGAAGGGTGCGGCCAGGGAGGAGTCCATCCTGCCCAAGGCACCTAGGAGGTGCCTTCCCCCTTTAGGACTCTTTCTTTCCCTTATCTCTTGGCGCATGGGCCTCTTGGGGCTGGTGCCCTTGGCCCATATAGGCCAAGGCACACACCCCTGCAGCCCATGTGGCCCCCCAGGGCAGGTGGACCCCCTTGGTGGACCCCCGGACCCCTTTCGGCACTCCCGGTACAATACCGATAATGCGCGAAACTTTTCCGGCGACCAAAACAAGACTTCCCATATATAAATCTTTACCTCCGGACCATTCCGGAACTCCTCGTGACGTCCGGGATCTCATCCGGGACTCCGAACAACTTTCGGGTTACCGCATACTAATATCTCTATAACCCTAGCATCACCGAACCTTAAGTGTGTAGACCCTACGGGTTCGGGAGACATGCAGACATGACCGAGATGACTCTCCGGTCAATAACCAACAACGGGATCTGAATACCCATGTTGGCTCCCACATGTTCCATGATGATCTCATCGGATGAACCATGATGTCAAGGACTTAATCAATCCCGTATACAATTCCCTTTGTCTAGCGGTACGATACTTGCCCGAGATTCGATCCTAGGTATCCTGATACCTTGTTCAATCTCGTTACCGGCAAGTCTCTTTACTTGTTTCGTAACACATCATCCCATGATCAACTCCTTGATCACATTGTGCACATTATGATGATGTCCTACCGAGTGGGCCCAGAGATACCTCTCCGTTTACACGGAGTGACAAATCCCAGTCTCGATTCGTGCCAACCCAACAGACACTTTCGGAGATACCTGTAGTGTACCTTTATAGCCACCCAGTTACGTTGTGACGTTTGGCACACCCAAAGCACTCCTTCGGTATCCGGGAGTTGCACAATCTCATGGTCTAAGGAAATGATACTTGACATTAGAAAAGCTTTAGCATACGAACAACATGATCTTGTGCTAGGCTTAGGATTGGGACTTTGTCCATCACATCATTCTCCTAATGATGTGATCCCGTTATCAATGACATCCAATGTCCATGGTCAGCAAATCGTAACCATCTATTGATCAACGAGCTAGTCAACTAGAGGCTTACTAGGGACATGGTGTTGTCTATGTATCCACACATGTATCTGAGTTTCCTATCAATACAATTCTAGCATGGATAATAAACGATTATCATGAACAAGGAAATATAATAATAACTAATTTATTATTGCCTCTAGGGCATATTTCCAACACAGTGAAGATGTCCACTTTTCTTCCCAATAAGAGATGTCTCCAAGTCAAAAGAGCATGCACAAATGCCGCCAACTCAAGGTCATGACTGGGGTAGTTCTTCTCGTTGGGCTTCAACTGGCGAGAGGTATAAGCCACAACTTTCTTCTCTTGCATCAACACTGCACCGAGACCTTGGAGAGAGGCATCGCAAAAGATCTCGTACGGTTTGGATTCATCAGGAGGAGTCAGAACTGGAGCAGTGACCAATTTCTCTTTCAAAGTGTTGAAAGCGATGTCACATTCCGGAGACCAAACGTACTTGACGTGCTTCTGGAGAAGATTTGAGAGAGGCTTCACGATCTTTGAAAAGTTTTCCATGAATCTTCGACAATAGCTTGCGAGACCGAGGAAGCTACGGAGTTGCTTCACGTTCTGAGGTGGTTCCCAATTCACAATTGCAGACACCTTCTCAGGATTCACCGCAATGCCCTTGGCAGAGATGATATGCCCAAGATAAACAACCTCATCGAGCCAAAATTCGCACTTGGAGAACTTGACGTAGAACTGGTGTTCCCTGACCTTATCGAGTACCAAATGCAAGTGCTTGGCATGATCTTCCTTGTTCTTCGAAAAGACCAGAATGTCGTCGAGATAGACCAAAACAAAGTCATTGGTGTAGGCGTTGAAGATGAAGTTCATCATGCGAGAGAAAGTCGGAGGAGCGCTGACGAGGCCAAAAGACATGACAGTGTATTCATATGAACCATAGCTTGTCCTGAAAGCCGTCTTGGGAATATCTTGCTCGCGGATACGAATCTGATGATAACCCATACGAAGATCAAGCTTGGAGAATACTTGGGCACCTTTGAGTTGTTCGAACAGCTCATTGATGTTGGGAAGTGGGTATTTGTTCTTGATAGTCTTCTTGTTCAATGGACAGTAGTCAACACAAAGTCGGTCTGTTCCATCCTTCTTCTTCACAAAAAGAACACCACAACCCCACGGAGAGGAACTAGGTCAGATGAGACCCATTCGCTCTTGAATATCGAGTTGCTTCTTCAGCTCCTTCAACTCTTCAGGTCCGAGCTTGTAAGGACGCTTGCACACTGGTTCCGTGGCAGGCTCAAGATCGATGACGAATTCAACTGGCCGGTGCGGAGGCATTCCTGGAAGCTCTTATGGAAATTCCTCTTGATATTCGCAAACGACTGGGATTTGAGAGATGGCATCGAGTTCACCCTTCTCATTAAGAGAAAATAGTCGGATTGTATCATCACGAGCAGCAGAGACAATTACATCCTCAGACGAATGAGTCAATTGAATCTGCCTGGCTGCACAGTCAAGGTGAGCCTTGTGCTTAGAAAGCCAATCCATTCCGAGAATAAGATCAATGTCCGAGTCACCAGGAACCATTGGAGAAGCCAGAAACTTGTAGTCACCCAAGGTGATAGTAACATCCGGAACGATGGAGTTAGCATGCATGCGCTTACCGGGAGAGACAACTGCTAACGGACTAGGCAAAACTTGCGAAGTCAATTCATGCCTAGATGTAAACGGTCTTGAGATGAAACAATGCGATGCACCAGTGTCAAAAAGAACTTTAGCTGGAATATCGTTAACAGGAAGGTTACCCATGATGACATCTGACGAGTCCTCTGCCTGAGCTGCATTCATCAAGTTGACCTTGGCGTGCTTGGGGTTATGCTTGACCACAGCTATACTTGCCGATCTCATCAGAGGAGGAGGAGGGAGACGCCTATGGTTGAAGCATTTGTTGGCATAGTGACCCTTTTGTTGGCACTTGTTGCACGTGACCTCTGAAAGCGGACGGTGATACGGAGCACTCGATCTTGGAGCTTGAGACGAAGTCTTGTTCTGAAAGCCAGGGTTGGGTGGGTGGGAAGATCCACTGCCACCTTTGCTCTTCTGCTGATATGGCTGACGGAACGGAGGAGGAGGAAGCCAATACTTCCGCTGCTTGGCCACTTGAGTAGAGGAAGAAGGAGTAGCATCTCTGACTCGCTTCTTGGAAGCATCACACCTGAGTTGAGCAGCCTCTTGCTTCAATGCCATGTTGTAGAACTCATCGTACCTCAAGGGCTCAAAGAGAACAAGAGCTAGCTGGATTTCTTCTCTGAGACCACCCCTGAACTGGTATATCATGCTCTTCTCGTCAGGGACGTCCTGCTTAGCAAAGCGGGTGAGCTTCTGAAACAACTTGTTATAGTCATAGACAAACAAAGAGCCTTGCTTCAGGTTGCGGAATTCCTCACGCTTGCTTTCAACCACGCTCTGAGGAATATGATGAGCTTTGAAATCTTGACGGAATTCATCCCAGGTAATCACATGGCCTCCTCTGGAATCCTTGTACTGCTGGAACCATTCTGCAGCTTGGTCTTTGAGTTGGAAGGAAGCAAACTTAACAAAGTCCTCAGGCCTGACGTTACTGCACTCGAAATGCTTGCACAGATCCACAATCGTCAACATCAGTTGCCTCAACACAATTGCTGAAGGTCTTTGGCTGATTTGCAAGGAACTGGTTGAGTGTAGCAAAGTGATTCTAATTGTTGCCTTGGTTGCCTTGGTTCGCTTGGTTGCGCTCTTGAAGAATTTGCATGATCAACTGCATGTTTGCATTGGTTGCGGCCATCACAGCTTGCCATGCCTCCGGAGGAGGTGGAGGTGGTGGCGGATCAGGATTCAGAGTCGTGCACGTTGGAGGAGCCATCCTGAAGAGGTTGACATCCATTAGCACATTGATAGATAAATATTGAAGCTGAATCCAACGTAATGAAATTGCAACATATAGTCTTCACATCCGAACCAAATGAACGAATGCATTCCACTTGAAATGGTCACATATCCATAAATTGAGAAGCCACTTAGAATTTAGTTAGAAGAACAAATCAACAAGGTACGGAGCAAGAACGAATACTCGGTAAGAAATCCCAATCTCAAACCAAATATCCGTGGAAGAAGAACTAGAGCTACACGAATTCCCACCTATGAAACTCCCGAACCTTTCCGGTTATGCAATCAGGTGTTGGGATACAGGGGAAGCATAATATCTCACCCAAATCTAGCAAATCCTACATCCAGCTGTATCCATCCTTCAACACATAACCGATAAAAACTTCGGAAACCATCTACCTCAACCTTCGAAAAGCATCCGTTATACAAGTTATGGCAATACTCCCGAACTCCCGCCCCAGTACTGGGTGGCGTCGAGGTTATCTCACCAACGAACTGCATAAAAGAGATTTTCGATGTCGGTGTACTAAACTCAGATATTCTAGAACTGCAACGACAAAATTGTGACGACAACACCTCGGAGCTCAACTCCCCTGGACACTGCCACAACCCCTAAATGATAGGAGGCACCAAGAACAATGTTCTCGTCACAAAATCATCGGAACGATTCCAAGATACCCGCGTGATCCTAATTTTTTTTGTGAAATTTGAGAAGAGAATAGTCAAAACTCTATGTCAGGATGCCTTACCAGAGCGATGAGGAGACTGGGGAGTAAAAAGAATTCCTAAACTCTCCGATATATAATTCCTAAATGACTCAAAAACATTTTTTTCTAGACCCAACAATGGCTGCTAAAAAACGATCAAGCAGTGGGGGTTCTTAAGGTCGGGGAAGGCTCTGATACCAACTTGTAACGCCCTCGATGCGGCTATATGTCCTACGTGTCGAAGCACGACTTAGAGGCATAACCGCATTGAAAGCAATGTCGCAAGTAAGGCAATCTTCACAACATCCCATGTAAAAAGATAATAAAAGGGGAAGGTACATAGTCGGCTTACACTCGCCACGTCAATCAAAGTACATAAATAGCATTACATCAACCAATCACTCATGGCCCGACTACGGTGCCAAAATAAAAGATCAACCCAATAGGCGACACGGTCCCGATCGCCCCAACTGGGCACCACTACTGATCATCAGGGAAAGACACATAGTAACGGCGTGAGTCCTCGTCGAACTTCCACTTGAGCTCAAGCGCGTCATCTGGAACGGAGTCGTCAGGCCCTGCATCTGGTTTGGAAGTAATCTGTGAGCCACAGGGACTCAGCAATCTCGCACCCTCGCGATCAAGACTATTTAAGCTTATAGGTAAGACAAGGTAATATGTGTGGAGCTGCAGCAAGCGACTAGCATATATGGTGGCTAACCTGTTCGCAAAAGAGAGCGATAAGAGAAGGCAAAGCGTGAATGAATAATCTAGAGAACAACCTGTGGCAAGCATTACTCCAACACCGTGTTCACTTCCCGGACTCCGCCGAGAAGAGACCATCACGGTAACTCACACGGTTGATTCATTTTAATCAAGTTTAGGTTCAAGTTATCTACAACCGGACATTAACAAATTCCCATATGCCCATAACCGCGGGCATGGATTTTGAAAGTTCAAATCCCTGCAGGGGAGTCCCAACTTAGCCCATGACAAGCTCTCATTGTCAACGAAGGAATAGACCTCCTCCCAAGACATTCCGATCAGACTCAGTATCCCGGTTCTACAAGACACTTCGACAAGTTAAAACAAATCCAGCAACACCGCCCGAATGTGCCGACAAATCCCAATAGGAGCTGCACATATCTCGTTCTCAGGGCACACTCAGATTGTGCTAGGTACTGGTAGGCCAGCCCAGAGTTGCCCCTGGTGGCCACTGGCAGCTGACAGGTGGACCAACACTCAGAGGAGCACTGGCCCGGGGGGGTTTAAAATAAGATGACCCTCGGGCTCCAGAAACCCAAGGGAAAAAGAGGCTAGGTGGCAAATGGTAAAACCAAGGTTGGGCATTGCTAGAAAAGCTTTATTCAAGGCGAACTATCAAGGGGTTCCCATTATCATCCAACCGCGTAAGGAACGCAAAATCCAGGAACATAACACCGATATGACGGAAACTAGGGCGGCAAGAGTGGAACAAAACACTAGGCAAAAGCCGAGCCTTCCACCCTTTACCAAGTATATAGATGCATTAAGATAACAAGGAAATATAATGGTATCCCAACAAATAAGTAATGTTCCAACAAGGAACGGTCTTCAATCTTCACCTGCAACTAGCAACGCTATAATAGGGGCCAAGCAAAGCGGTAACATAGCCAATCAACGGTTTGCTAGGACATGGTGGGTTAGAGGTTTGACATGGCAATTTGGGAGGTATGATAAGCAAGTAGTAGTCATCGTAGCATAGGCATAGCAAAAGAGCGAGCATCTAGGAAGGCAAAGATAGTAGTGATTTCGAGGGTGTGATCATCTTGCCTGCAAAGTTGTCAGAGTTGACAGGATCCTCGAAAGCAAACTCAACGGGCTCCTCGTTAGCGAAATCGTCTCCCGGCTCTACCCAAACAAGACAAACAAGCAACAAGGACACAATCAACCACGTGCAAGGCTCAAACAACATGATGCAAACATGGTATGCTATGCGGGATGCGATATGTGATGCATATGCAAGATTTGACAAGGAATGAATGAACCTGACCTCAACTTGGAAATCCAAGTGTGCCACTGGAAAGGTGAGATGATTTCGCTTGAAAACGATATAAAGAACGCCGGAATTGGAGTCACGGTTTGGAAATGGCAAGCAATTCAAATATGGCACCGGTCTGCGATATACAGCAAGTAGCCATCTAAATGCAACAAGTTAGACATGCTACCGCACCCAAACATGGCAACAAAATACATGGCAGGGATCCATTCATGATGCTTAACAAAAGATGAACACTGAGCTACGGCCAATTCATCCATTAACAGGTTCAAACAAGCATGGCAAAAGTGCATTTGGTAAATAGATTTCAGACTTGGTGAAATTAACACTTGTCTGGAATTTCAGATCAGGTAGCACACTTTGGATCATGAAAAATATATGCTATAGGACCTGAACATGGCAATTTAAAGCATGGCAGGGAGCTACTCGAAGAGCTTAACAAAAGTCCCTTAGTGACCTGGAGCCAAAAGGGATCAGAAAATACATTTGCAAGCATGTGAACATGGCAAAAACATAATCAAATCACAGACTTAGTGAAAAACTGGAGCATGCAAAACAGATATCAAGTAGGCATGTTTACGAGCTCGATGCACTCACTACAGAGCAAGTCATGACCATCTAATCATACACCCATCAAGAATACACATTATACAAGCTAGACATGGCAAGAATAATAACATAGCATGCACGGATCAACTACAACATCCTCGGCAAAATCGCTAACAAGTAGACAATCTGCCCAGATTCACGAAATAGCAAAAGTAGAGCTCGATTGACTCAAGCTAGGGTGCTCCATAATTACAAAGAAAGACATGGATGGATAGAGCACTACAACATGAACATATGGCATATTGAAATAAACAGATCAAGGACTTAGTGGAATTGCTAAGTCCCTGAAATCAGCATTAACGAATGCACCACTTTGCAAGCTTGTGATAGTCACCACACACATCACAAAAATACATGGTTTGCGCCTCTGGATAGATGGCAAAACATATAACAAAACACATGTAGAGCTCAGGGGCATATCATGCACACAATAATCATGGCAAAGATGACAAATATCTAATTGGAGCAGCAGATCTGACAATTAACTCAAATAGCACTCTTCCAACAGCATTTCACGCATCAAGATGAACTCAAATGAAAATGATGCAATGAGATGAAATGATGTACTCTTTGAGGCGAACATTTTGATATGCTATATGCCCAAAACGGAGCTACAGATGCGGAGTTACGATGCGTCAAAGTTTGCCAAAAATCTGAGAAACTGGGGACTTAGAGAACATATACCCTACGGATCTAGGGTTACTGTTCACCCGGATCCGGATCCAGATCGAGCGTGTGCGATAAACGAGATTCACCGGGGGTCGGCGCCGGAGTAGACGAGGGCGGCCGGAGAGAGGGAGGTCGGTGCCGGAGTGAGGAAGCCGGGGCGGAGGACGATGGCGGCGCGGGGGAGGCGGCACCGGCTCGGGGCGGCGCGGGCGGAGCGGTGGCCGGGAGAGGCGGCGGCGGCCGGCGATGGCGACCACGGCGGCCGGCGTCGAAGGGGCCTGCCGGCGTCGGGGAAGGGCAGGCGTGGTCGGCAGATGACAAACGGGCGGTGGGGCGCGGCGTCTGGGCCTCGGGGGCCCGGGGTGGGCTTCCCGGGCCGGCGACGGAGGAAGGCGGCGATGTGGGCTCGGGCGCCACATGGCAAGCCGCGGTTGGCTGCGGGCGGCGGCGGACGTGTCCGGCGGCCGGCGGACGTGTCCGGCCACGCGGAGAGAGGTGGATCTAGGGTTTCGGACGAGGGGAACCGCGAATTTCGGGAGGGTGGTGTATTTATAGGCATAGAGGGAGCTAGGAGTGTCCAAAAGAGGTGTGGTTTTCGGCCACGCGATCGTGATCGAACGCTCTAGAGGATGGAGAGGGTTTTGGTGGGTTTTGGACCAAATTGGAAGGGTGTTGGGCTGCAACACACACGAGGCCTTCTCGGTCCCTCGGTTAACCGTTGGAGCATCAAACGAAGTCCAAATGGTACGAAACTTGACAGGCTGTCTACCGGTAGTAAACCAAGGCCGCTTGGCAAGTCTCGGTCCAATCCGAAATGTTTAACCCCCACACTTGAAAGAAAGGTAGAAATGACCATCGGAGGAGAACGAAGCGCCGAAATGCAAAACGGACAACGGGGAAAATGCTCAGATGCATGAGATGAACACGTATGCAAATGCAATGCACATGATGACATGATATGAGATGCATGAGAACGACAACAAACACACGGAGACAAAAACCCGAACCCGAGGAAATAAAATAACTTAACGCCGGAAATGAAAAGAGTTGGATTACATATTAGGTAATTCATATCTGGGGTGTTACACTTACGAAACAACGCATAAACTAGGGTTTAAGCTTCTGTCACTTTAGCAACCCATCATCTACTTATTACTTCCCAATGCCTCCCTCTAGGCCCAAACAATGGTGAAGTTTCATGTAGTCGATGTTCACATGACACCACTAGAGGGATGACAACATACATCTCATTAAAATATCGAACGAATACCAAATTCACATGACTACTAATAGCAAGACTTCTCCCATGTCCTCAGGAACAAACGTAACTACTCACAAAGCATATTCATGTTCATTATCAGAGGGGTATTAATATGCATAATGGATCTGAACATATGATCTTCCACCAAGTAAACCAACTAGCATCAACTACAAGGAGTAATCAACACTACTAGCAACCCACAGGTACCAATCTGAGGTTTGGATACAAAGATTGGATACAAGGGATGAACTGGGGTTTGAGATGAGATGGTGCTGGTGAAGATGTTGATGGAGATTGACCCCCCTACCGATGAGAGGATCGTTGGTGATGATTTCCCCCTCCTGGAGGGAAGTTTCCCGGCAGAATAGCTCCGCCGGAGCCCTAGATTGGTTCCGCCAAGGTTTCGCCTCGTGGCGATGGAGTCTTGTCCCGAAAGCTTGCTTATGATTTTTTTCTCAATGAAAGACTCCATATAGCAGAAGATGGGCATCGGAGGGCCACCAGGGGGCCCACGAGGCAGGGGGCGCGCCTAGGGGGGTAGGGCGCGCGCCCCACCCTCGTGGCTGGTGGGTGGCCCCCTCTGGTACTTCTTGCGCTCAGTATTTTTTATATATTCTGGAAATAACTTCCACGAAGTTTCAGGACTTTTGGAGCTGTGCAGAATAGGTCTCTAATATTTGCTCCTTTTCCAGCCCAGAATCCTAGCTGTCGGCATTCTCCCTCTTTATGTAAACATTGTAAAATAAGAGAGAATAGGCATAAGTATTATGACATAATGTGTAATAACAGCCCATAATGCAATAAATATCGATATAAAAGCATGATGCAAAATGGACGTATCAACTCCCCTAAGCTTAGACCTCGCTTCTCCTCAAGCGAAAGCTGAAATCGAAAATATGTCCACATGTTTAGAGATAGAGGTGTCGATAAAAGTAAAATACGGACATGAGGGCATCATGATCATTCTTAGAATATGCATATAGAACAACACTATTCTAATCCGAGGATTAGAATAGTTATTTGGATCACGTTGCCCCTCTATAGTGCCCGACATGGCCCTCCCGAACTTCCCAAAACAAAAAAACACCCTCGTCTTATCTCCCCACGCCCCCACCTTCTCGGTAACCGCCGCCGCTAGCACCCACCTCCCCGCGCCGCTGCCTGTGCACCACCGCCGCCGTGACCCAACTACCCGCGCCGCTGCCTGCGCACCACTGCCGCCGTGACCCAAATACCCGCGCCGCTGCCACGACCCACCTCCCCGCGCCGCCACCAGCGCACCTCCGCCGCCGTGAACGACCTCCCCCGCCATCACCACCGCGCCCTAGCTCCACCGGGCCCGCCGACACCTGAATCCACTGGCACCGGCGCTGTCGCCCCAACCTCCGTCTTCTACCGTCGCTCGTGCGTCGTGACCTCCTTCCCGGACAACACCGTCGCTGCGCCCCACCGACTCAGATCGTCGCCGGCCTTCCTCCCCTTCTTAAACCGCCACCGCAACCTGCCCTAGGGCGCCCCCTCGACCTACGCAAGGCGCCCCCATGACCTGCCCATGGCGCCGCTGTTGCTCCTGATTTGATTTCCCCTGATCTTGCATTCTTCTCTATCGATGGTATCGAGCAAGCTGAGAGAGAGAAGGTCGATATGTGCAATGGCTTCAGTTCAACCTATCCCATGTAACCAACGGTGTTGCCCTCGGGATTCTACCTACCATTGACGAATCATCATGGTCCCACGCCATGGGGAGCAGCTAGGCCGGTAGTTCATGGTTGTTGAATGGGAAGGACGATGAACAACACCTAGTGCCGCCACAGCCTCTGAGCAGTTGCCGCTAGGAACTCCTTCAATTCAACATTATGTTGTGCCATGTAGGCTACGAAAGGTTCAACAACATCGGCATTTCTTACCGTGTCTGCTTTTTTTTTCTGAATTTCTACTACTACTGACACCCACAGAGAAAGAGAAGTGCACCTCTTAATCCAAACTTCTACCTATTTTTTTCTTTCTTTTTTTGACAACACTCAACTTCTACCCCATTTGCCACAGGGGTAGGCAAGCAAGAAAGCATAGTATAAAAGAAAGTAGATAACTGGGGATAGGCAGTGGCAGCAGGCAGAACTCGAAAGAGATATAGGTTGGGTTCAGTTCAGTCAAACAAGAACTAACAACACTGAAACAACCAGCTAGTTGACGAACAACTAAATTTTTCCTAGGGCCAGCTCGTCAAAGAGCAGCATAGCAAGCTCCCCCGTGTGGTGGCTAGCTTTCTTTCTTATTTTATGTATTCCTTCCCAATTATTGAGAATGCAAAAGCAATCGTACTAAGAATAGAGAGGCCATGAGAGGATAAAAATGGGTGAGTTGGAGGATACAAACTCAGGTTTTCACGTTACTAGAGAATAAAACCAAGAAGTTCAATTGGAAAAAGAGGAGCAGTTTGATATTTATTTGAAAAATCGGATTTTTAAAGTTACTAAAGAATAAAACCAATAAGTTCAATTTCAAATAATGAAGAAGTTTGGTGTTTATAAAAAACCTCCAATTTTCACATTTCTAAAAATACACAATGATGTTCAACATAAAAAAGGTAGAGCGGTTCAATGTCTATAAAAAACTCAAATATTTCCATGTAACTGAGAGAAATTCAGTTTGATAACTGCCAGAAGTTCATGTACTATGCGGTGTGCATTTGTATGAAAAAAAGGAATGAAAAAGCAATATCTGAAAGTTTTGTTGCTAGAAGTTCAAGTGCTCGGCCCGAGAAAGTTCAAAAATTCTTGTGAGAGAGGTTGAACAAAAATATGTGACAGAAGTTCAAGCTGAAAACAACGGGGAGTTCAACTACTACACGGAATGTGTTTCAGATAAGAAAATAAGAATAGAAAACAAAAGGCTTAAAATGTTTGTTGCAAGAAGTTCACGTACTCCTCCGTGCATGGTTCAGAATATATATTGCGGGACATCCGACCTCCAATTACATGTTTGAAAATGGCAAAAAATCACGTCCGACCTTCAATTGCATGTAATTCAACGTATACACAAAAATGTGACCGAAGTTTATAGTGAAAAAACGAGAAGTTCAAGTACTGCAAATAATGCATTTCAGGTGAGAATAAAAGTATAGAAAAACAAAAGCTTAAAAGGTTTGTTGAAAGAAGTTCAAGTGCTCTTTTCGGAGAAGTTCAAAAATTGTTGCGAGAGAGGTTCACCTTGTATTTCCATGTCCGAAAAAACAAAAAAGAAATTGTTTTTTGCGTTTTAAAATAATTCACTCAATCCACACAGAAGTTCAGTTATTATTTGGGAGCAATTTGATTTCAAAAAGAGAAAAAAAATGCAAATTATAAAAATGGAAAAGGTTCATCTACTACATGGTGTGTGTTCAATATGAGAAAAATGAATTAAAAGAAAAGGCCCAATTTTTGTTCTTATAAGTTCAAGTCTTTTGTTGGAGATTAAAAAATTATTGTGAGAGGGGTTTGTACAAAAGGAATATCATTTGTGTAACACTGACAAATGGATGAGAAAATTACAAGAGAAAATACGTCATAGAAGTTCAACTGAAAACAGCAGGAAGTTCAACTACTACAGTGGATGAATTTCAGATGAAAAACCTTTAAAATCGTCGCGAGTATGAATAAACGATCAACACGGTGCGTGTTCATAGCAGCTTTCCACTAGTATATCACTTGCTCAATTCCTTTGAGTGGATGGAGAGCTGCGAGCAAATAAAGCCCGTGAAAAACAGAGTGAAGTTCAAGTACACACGCCGAGAAGTTCAAGTTCTTCATGCGATGCATTTTTGATGAAGTTGTTTCGCGATAAAGGCAGAATAAATGATCTCGGTATTTTCGAAATTACATGGAAACGGCTAGGAATCAGAGAAAACTGTCAACATGAAAAAGTTTCACATTTTCCGTAGCTTTTCAAGGGTATATTATTTGCCCCAGTCCGATAAAGTTTGTAGAAATTACGCCAAAAATACGTTTTTATCCATTTTCAAAATTGACTTAAAACCGTAAAGAATTGGGAGGAACAATACATACAAAAAAGTTTCGCATTTGTTCAAGCTTTCTAACGCCATATCATTTGTTGCATTCGGACGCACGGTTAAAAAATGAGCTCGAAAATACAAACTCGGTAGGACAAGTACCGTTTTCTAAATTACTCTTAAACCATTCAACATTAGAAAACACTTTCAACATGAAAAGTAGCACATTTTCATAAGCTTTCCAACGCCATATCATTTGTCTCAACTGGATTATCCATTTAAAAATGACATCGAAAATACGAACTCGGCTGTTCGGTTTGTGAAATTTTATGTTTTTCCAAATTACTCTTTAACCATAGGGAATTAAAGAAAACTTTCAACATGTGGAAGGAGCGATTTTGCAACATCTTTCCAACCCCATATTATTTGCCTCATTCCGATAAACGGTTTAAAAAAGCGATCGAAAATATGATTCATGTTTTTTGTGTGAAAAAATGGTTTTTAAAACTACTCTTAAACCGTTTACATTTTGACAAAAATTTAAGTTGGGTCATGATACTGGTGTCCATAGCTTTCCAATGGTATATCGCAAGCCCCGTTTAGGCAATGTTGGCAGAAGTTCAACCTAGTTCAGAGGGAAGTTCAACATACTACTAGCGGGCAGGTCAGGTTGTGATCAGAATATCATTCTCATCCCACGATTAGAATAGTGTATATATATATATATATATATATATATATATATATATATATATATATATATATATATATATGTCATATGATCTCTTATGCTAAAGTAACAATTCAACCACAATTTCAAGTATGAATCATAAACTTCATTGAGAACCAACAAACTCTAATCTCAGTCAATGAGGCAATTGCAATTTATCATAACATCGGAAAGAGTCAATATAAGAGCTTTTCAGCAAGTCCACATACTCAACCATCTTTTATTCTTTCACAATTGCTAACACTCACGCAATATTTATGGGTATGAAGTTTTAATCCGACACAGAGAAAGATAGGGGCTTATAGTTTTGCCTCCCAACATTTTACCTCAAGGGTAATTTCAATAATAATAGTTCATGAAGACTCACATCCAATTAGCTATATATATCAAGATCTTTCCAACACATTGTGCTTGCCAAAGGATAAAATGTAAAAAAGAAAGGTGAAAATCACCATGACTCTTATGTAAGGTAGAAGATAAAAGTAAAAGATTGGCCCTTCACAAACGGACGCAGAGGTTGTCATGCACTTTTGTGGTTGGATGCACAAAATATTAATGCAAAAGAACGTCAATTTATATTGCCACTTGTGATATGGACCTTTATTATGCAGTCCGTCGCTTTTATTTCTTCCATATCACAAGATCGTATAAAGCTTATTTTCTCTGCACTAATAAGTCATACATATTTAGAGAGCAATTTTTATTGCTTGCATCGATGACAACTTACTTGAAGGATCTTACTCAATCCATAGGTAGGTATGGTGGACTCTCAAGGCAAAAACGGGTTTAGGGATATTTGGAAGCACAAGTAGTATCTCTACTTGGTGCAAAAGAAATTGGCTAGCATGAGAGGGAAAGGCAAGCTCAAGATGTAGGATGATCCATGAGAATATAATTTATCTTAGATGTAAGAAAACATAACCCATTACGTTGTCTTCCTTGTCCAATGTCAACTCTTAGCATGTCATACTTTAATGAGTGCTCACAATCATAAAAGATGTCCAAGATAGTATATTTATATGTGAATACCTATCTTTCTTTATTACTTCCTATTCATTGCAACGATGACCAAAACTATGTTTGTCAACTCTCAACAACTTTTATTCATCATACTATTTATATGTGAGCTCATTACTCTCCATAAGATCCATATGATCTCTTTATTTCTTTTTATTTCTTCTCTTTTATTTTATTTAGTACCCTCAAGATCATAGCAAAATAACCAGGCCCTTGACTCAACACTAAACTTTATTATATATAGCTCATGGAAACGATTACATAGAGGGATCATAAAGCAAAACACACAACTAGATCATACTAAAACTTTATTCTACTAGATCAAGATATTATCAAAAGGATCGAACTAAGAAAAATGGTAAAGATAAAAGTGATGGTGATACGATACCGGGGCACTCCCCCAAGCTTGGTAGTTGCCAAGGGGAGTGCCCATACCCATGTGATTATGTCTCCTTCTTTGTCGGTGAAGAGGGTGTCGGTGATGATGGATAGTCGCACATCAAGCGTAAGAGGTCCTCCAACTTGCGGATAATGCCCTTGAGTGCGATGATATGCTCCTTCAACAAAATATTTTCACGTGTGCGATTTTTTGTTTTGTATACGAGCTAACTCAATCATCTTGGGGTAAGAAGATTGCGATCAAGTTGAAGGATGTCTTCTGCTACCGGAACTTGATCCTCAAAGGCCTTCTTGATCCCTTCATCCTTGTTGATCTCTCCGGGATCTTCTCTCTTCAGCTCTATCTTCATTAGCCAAGCATCATTGCCCTCATTGTTGGAGGAGGAGGGAGACAACATGATGCTTGGCCTTGACAACCCTGGCAGAAAATAGCTCGAAACAAGAACAGGAGATTTTTGCATGATACGGTGGTCAAAACCTTCGGGAGATTATATAATGAATTTTTGCCGACTAAAAGAAGTATCGTGCAAGAAAACGGAGTCCAGAGAGCACACGAGGTGCCCACGAGGCAGGGGGCGCGCCCATGGGGGTAGGGCACACCTCCAACCCTCATGGAAGCCTCGTGTCCTTCCCGGACTGCTTCTTATTTTCCTATTGTTCTAAATATTCCAAAACGGAGAAAAATTGCCATTAGAACTGTTTTGGAGTCGGTTTACTTACCGTACCACATACCTATTCCTTTTCGGAGTCTGAAACGTTCTGGAAAGTGTCCCTTATGTATTCCTCCGGGGTTACGGTTTCAATAATATTGGTTTCAACATTTATGGGATTACCTGAGATATAATGTTTGATTCTTTGACCGTTCACCACCTTTGGATTTGTGCCTTCGAAGTTGTTGATTTTTATGGCACCGGAACGATAGACCTCCTCGATAACGTAAGGACCATCCCATTTAGAGAGAAGTTTTCCTGCAAAGAATCTTAAACGAGAGTTGTATAACAATACATAATCACCTACATTGAACTCATGCTTTTGTATCCTTTTACCATGCCATCTTTT
This sequence comes from Triticum dicoccoides, assembly GCF_002162155.2. Lineage (NCBI taxonomy): Eukaryota > Viridiplantae > Streptophyta > Magnoliopsida > Poales > Poaceae > Triticum > Triticum dicoccoides. Next base: position 107,054,231 of record NC_041390.1, read on the forward strand.
AACTTTTTCTTTAAATAGCTTGGCATTTTCATAGGCTTGGGTTCTCCATTCATCAAGTGAGATAATGTCAAATAACCTCTTCCCACCGACAAGTTTGAAATCATAATTGAGCTCTTTAATGGCCCAATGTGCCTTATGTTCTAGTTCAAGAGGTAAGTGACAAGCTTTACCATAAACCATTTTATACGGAGACATACCCATATGATTTTTATATGCAGTTCTATAGGCCCATAATGCATCATCAAGTTTCTTGGACCAATTCTTTCTAGATCTATTAACAATCTTTTGCAAAATTAATTTGAGCTCTTTGTTACTCAATTCTACTTGACCACTAGACTGTGGGTGATACGGAGATGCAATTCTATGATTAACGTCATACTTAGCAAGCATTTTACGAAAGGCACCATGAATAAAATGTGAACCACCATCAGTCATTACATATCTAGGGACTCCAAACCTCGGAAAAATAACTTCTTTAAGTATCTTAGTAGAGGTGTTATGATCAGCACTACTAGTTGGAATAGCTTCTACCCACTTAGTAATGTAATCAACAACAACTAAAATATCTGTATACCCATTAGAGGAAGGAAATGGTCCCATATAATCAAAGCCCCAAACATCAAATGGTTCAATAACAAGTGAATAATTCATAGGCATTTCTTGACGTCTACTAATATTACCAATTCTTTGACATTCATCACAAGACAAGAAAAACTTACGGGCATCCTTGAAGAGAGTAGGCCAATAAAACCTGATTGCAATACCTTATGTGCAGTTCTATCTCCAGCATGGTGTCCTCCATAAGCCTCGGAGTGACACTTGCATAGGATATGTTCATGTTCATGCTCAGGTACACAACGTATAATAATACCATCTACTCCTTCTTTATAAAGATGTGGGTCATCCCAAAAGTAATGTCTCAAATCATAGAAGAACTTTTTCTTTTGCTGGTATGTGAAGCTAGGTGGTATAAATTTAGCAAATATGTAATTAGCATAATCAGCATACCAAGGGGTACTACGAGAAGTACTTATGACATTTAATTGTTCATCAGGAAAACTATCATCAATAGGTAGTGGGTCATCAAGAACATTCTCTAACCTAGATAAGTTGTCTGCAATGGGGTTCTCAGCTCCTTTTCTATCAACAATATGCAAATCAAATTCTTGTAGCAAGAGAACCCATCTAATAAGTATAGGTTTAGCATCTTTTTTCTCCATAAGATATTTAATAGTAGCATGATCAGTGTGAATAGTTACATTAGAATCAACAATATAAGGTCTGAACTTATCACAAGCAAATACAACTGCTAAGAATTCTTTTTCAGTAGTAGCATAATTTCTCTGGGCATTGTCTAGAGTTTTACTAGCATATTGAATAACATTTAATTCCTTATCAACTCTTTTCCCTATAACAGCACCTACAGCATAATCACTAACATCGCACATAATTTCAAATGGTATATTCCAATCAGGTGGCTGAACAATAGGTGCAGAAATCAATGCTTTCTTAAGTATTTCAAATGCTTCTACACAATCATCATCGAAGACAAAAGGGATATCTTTTTGTAATAGATTAGTCAGAGGCCGAGAAATTTTTTTTAAGTCCTTAATGAACCTCCTATAAAAACCAGCGTGACCAAGGAAGCTTCTTATACCTTTAATGCCCTTGGGGCATGGCATCTTTTCAATAGCATCAGCTTTAGCTTTATCAACTTCAATGCCTCTTTCAGAAATTTTATGCCCCAAGACAATACCTTCATTAACCATAAAGTGGCATTTCTCCCAATTTAGAACAAGATTAGTTTCTTCACATCTCTGCAAAACTTGATCAAGGTTGCTCAAGCAATCATCAAAAGAGGATCCATAAACGGAGAAATCATCCATGAAAACCTCACATATCTTTTCACGAAAGTTAGAAAATATAGCCATCATGCATCTTTGAAAGGTAGCAGGTGCATTACATAAACCAAAAGGCATACGTCTGTAAGCAAAAGTACCGAAAGGGCAAGTAAAAGTGGTCTTTCTTGATCATCAGCTAACACAGGTATTTGAGAGAAACCAGAGTAACCATCTAGAAAGCAAAAATGTGTATGTTTGGATAATCTTTCTAGCATTTGATCAATAAATGGTAAGGGGTAATGATCTTTTTAGTAGCCTAATTTAATTTGCGGAAATCAATTACCATCCTATAACCTGTAATAATTCTTTGCGGAATCAATTCATCTTTATCATTAGGAACAACAGTAATACCTCCCTTCTTAGGGACACAATGGACAGGTCTTACCCACTGACTATCAGCAACGGGATAAATTATACCTGCCTCAAGGAGCTTTAATATTTCCTTCCTTACCACTTCTCTCATATTAGGATTCAGCCGTCGTTGGTGATCAATAACTGGTTTGTCGTCTTTCTCCAAATTTATTTTGTGTTGACATAGAGTGGGACTAATGCCCTTAAGATCATCAAGAGTATATCCAATAGCAGCACGGTGCTTCTTCAGAGTTTTCAATAATTTTTCTTCTTCATGCTCTGAAAGGTTAGCACTAATAATAACAGGATATATCTTCTTTTCATCAAGATAAGCATATTTAAGAGTATCAGTTAATGGTTTAAGCTCAAACACGGGATCACCCTTGGGTGGAGGAGGATCCCCTAGGATTTCAACAGGCAAATTGTGTTTCAGAATGGGTCCTTGTTTAAAGAATACTTCATCTATTTCCATTCTTTCATTCATAAACATATCATTCTCATGGTCTAGCAAGTTATTGTTCTAAAGGATCATTAGGAGGCACAACAATAGAAGCAAGACCAATAATTTCATCTTTGCTAGGCAATTCTTCATCACGGGGTTGTCTACGAAATTTAGAAAAATTAAACTCATGAGACATATCATCCAAACCAATAGTAACCACATCCTTCTTGCAATCTGTCTTAGCATTAACAGTATTCAAGAAGGGTCTACCAAATATAATGGGACAAAAGCTATCTTGTGGGGAACCAAGAACAAGAAAATGAGTAGGATATTTAACCTTCCCACACAAGACTTCAACATCTCTAACAATCCCAGTTGGTGAAATAGTATCTCTATTAGCAAGCTTAATGGTAACATCGATATCTTATATCTCAACTGGTACAATATAATGCATAATTTCTTTGTATAAGGAATGAGGTATTGCACTTTCACTAGCACCCATATCACATAAGACATGATAGCAATAATCTCCTATTTTAACAAAAATAACATGCATGCCTACAACAGGTCTATGTTTATTTTTAGTATCAGGTTTAGCAATTCTAGCAGTCTCATCACATAAGTAAATAACATGCCCATCAATATTATCAGCCAAGAGATCTTTAACAATAGCAATATTAGGTTCAACTTTAACTTGCTCAGGAGGTGTATAAGTTCTAATATTACTTTTATGAACCACATTTGAAGCTTTAGCATGATCCTTTATCTTAACATGGAAAGGTGGTTTCTCAACATAAGTAGTGGGAACAACAGGATCATTATAAGTGATAGTCTTTTCTTCAAATTTAATAGGTGCAACTACTTTTGTTTCAATGGGAGGATTATATTTAAACTACTTATCCTTAGGGAGATCAACATGAGTAGCAAAGGATTCACAGAAAGAAGCTACTATCTCAGAGTCAAGTCCATACTTAGTACCAAATTTACGGAAAACATCGGTATCCATAAAATATTTAACACAATCAAACTTAGGTGTTATACCTGACACCTTACCTTCATCAAGATCCCAATCTTCAGAATTGCATTTAATTCTCTAAGATAAATTCCATTTGAATTCAATAGTCTTCATCATAAAGGAACCAGTACAAGAAGTATCGAGCATGGAGCGATTGTTGTCAGAAAGCCGAGCATAAAATTTTTGAATAATCATTTCTGTTGAGAGCTCATGATTGGGGCATGAATATAACATTTACTTAAGCCTCCCCCAAGCTTGAGTGATGCTTTCCCCTTCGTGAGGCCAATATATATATATATAATTACGATCACGAAGAACAAGATGCATAGGATAAAACTTCTGATAGAATTCCAATTTCAATCGCTTGTAGTCCCATGATCCCATATCATCACAAAACCTATACCATGTCAATGCATCTCCCTTAAAAGATAAAGGGAAGACCTTCTTCTTGATAACATCATCGTGCATACCTGCAAGCTTAAATAATCCACAAACTTCATCCACATGGATTAAGTCTAAGTCGGGATGTAATGTTCCATCTCCTGCAAAAAGATTAGCTAGCAGTTTCTCTATCATACCCAAAGGAATTTCAAAGTAAACATTTTCAGTAGGTTCAGTAGGTTGAGGAGAAACTATTTTCTCTACCGGTCGGGGTGAAGATACCCCGAACAAGCCCCTCAAAGGATTACTTTTCATAGTAACAAGTGACAGTAAATTTCAGCACACTATATAAATTTTTCCTTACCAAATTCCACCTACCAAAGGCGCTTCTCTCCCCGACAACGGCGCCAGAAAAGAGTCTTGATGACACATAAGTATAGGGGATCTATCGTATTCCTTTCGATAAGTAAGAGTGTCGAACCCAACAAGGAGCAGAAGGAAATGATAAGCGGTTTTCAGCAAGGTATCCTCTGCAAGCACATAAATTATCGGTAACAGATAGTTTTGTGATAAGGTAATTGGTAACGAGTAGCAAGTAATAAAAGTAAATAAGGTGCAACAAGATGGCCCAATCCTTTTTGTAGCAAAGTACAAGCCTGGACAAACTCTTATATGAAGGAAAGCGCTCCCGAGGACACATGGGAATTATCGTCAAGCTAGTTTTCATCACGTTCATATGATTCGCGTTCGGCACTTTGATGATTTGATATGTGGGTGGAGTGGTGCTTGGGTGTTGTCCTTACTTGGACAAACATCCCACTTATGATTGACCCCTATTGCAAGCATCCGCAACTACAACAGAAGTATTATGGTAAACCTAACCATAGCATGAAACATATGGATCCAAATCAGCCCCTTATGAAGCAACGGATAAACTACGGTTTAAGCTTATGTCACTCTAGAAACCCATCATCTAATTATTACTTCCCAATGCCTCCCTCTAGGCCCAAACAATGGTGAAGTTTCATGTAGTCGACGTTCACATGACACCACTAGAGGGATGACAACATACATCTCATCAAAATATCGAACGAATACCAAATTCACATGACTACTAATAGCAAGACTTCTCCCATGTCCTCAGGAACAAACGTAACTACTCACAAAGCATATTCATGTTCATAATCAGAGGGGTATTAATATGCATAATGGATCTGAACATATGATCTTCCACCAAGTAAACCAACTAGCATCAACTACAAGGAGTAATCAACTCTACTAGCAACCCACAGGTACCAATCTGAGGTTTGGATACAAAGATTGGATACAAGAGATGAACTAGGGTTTGAGATGAGATGGTGTTGGTGAAGATGTTGATGGAGATTGACCCCCTCCCGATGAGAGGATCGTTGGTGATGACGATGGTGATGATTTCCCCCTCGCGGAGGGAAGTTTCCCCAGCAGAACAGCTCCACCGGAGCCCTAGATTGGTTCCGCCAAGGTTCCGCCTCGTGGCGGCGGAGTCTCGTCCCGAAAGCTTGCTTATGATTTTTTTCTCAATGAAATACTCCATATAGCAGAAGATGAGCATCGGAGGGCCACCAGGGGGTCCACGAGGTAGGGGCGCACCCCCCAGCCTCATGGCTGGTGGGTGGCCCCCCTCTGGTACTTCTTGTGCTCAGTGTTTTTTATATATTATAGAAATAACTTCCCTGAAGTTTCAGGACTTTTGGAGGTGTGCAGAATAGGTCTCTAATATTTGCTCCTTTTCCAGCCCAGAATCCCAGCTGCCGGCGTTCTCCCTCTTTATGTAAACCTTGTAAAAGAAGAGAGAATAGGCATAAGTATTGTGACATAATGTGTAATAACAGCCCATAATGCAATAAATATCGATATAAAAGCATGATGCAAAATGGACGTATCAGAGAATTATTGGTAAAAAATAATGTTTGTCGCTCCACCTATAGGTAGTGACGTATAATTTTCTTTTGAGAGAACCATGAATAGCTATGAGCGTATGTTGTATGGTGATGTTTCTTCTAAGTGAGTGTGTATGGGTAGAGTGGAAACAATGCAGGATGGGGATGGGGTTACTACACATGCAACAAAGTATTTTTGGATTTTATATATGATAAAAGTAGACCCGGGGGGCCATAGTTTTCTCTAGAGGCAACAAAAAGCATACGGTGGGTAAACAAATTACTGTTGGGCAATTGATAGAAAAGTGCATAATGATGACGATATTCAAGGCAATGCTCATGTATATAGGCATCATGTCCGAGACAAGTAGATCGACTCCTGCTTGCATCTACTACTATTACTCCACCCATTGACCACCATTCAGCATGCATATAGGGTATTAAGTTAATAAAAATGGAGTATCACCTTAAGAAAGATGACATGATGTAGACAAAGTAAATCAAACCAATATGAATAAACTCCATCGTTTTCCCTTTAATGGAAACAATAAAAATACGTGTAACGGCGTCAGAAGAGGAGGGTGCAGATGCAAAGTAAGGGGGAGAAGAGGTGGATTGGAAGAGAATGGGATCGGGAGTGGGATTTTGTGGGTTCGGGGTGTCGGAGTCCTAAGTGGCTGCTGTCCGGACTCTCGCAAAGCCCACCCCCAACTTTGCTTCCATTTTGCGAGAAAGAATGTGTTTGTGAAGGAAATATTCCCTAGAGGCAATAATAAAGTTGTTATTTATATTTCGTTATATCATGATAACTGTTTATTATTCATGCTACAATTGTATTAACCGAAAACTTGATACATGTGTGAATACATAGACAAAACAGAGTGTCCCTAGTATGCCTCTACTTGACTAGCTTGTTAATAAAAGATGGTTAAGTTTCCTAACCATAGACATGTGTTGTCATTTGATGAATGGGATCACATCATTAGATAACGATGTGATGGACAAGACCCATCTGTTGGCTTAGCATAATGATCGTTAAGTTTTATTGCTATTGCTTTCTTCATGACTTATACATATTCCTCTGACTATGAGATTATGCAACTCCTGATTACCGGAGGAACACCTTGTGTCCTATCAAACATCACAATGTAACTGGGTGATTATAAAGATACTCTATAGGTGTTTCCGAAGGTGTTTGTTGGGTTGGCATAGATCAAGATTAGGATTTGTCACCCCGAGTATCGGAGAGGTATCTATGGGCCCTCTCAGTAATGCACATCACTATAAGCCTTACGAGGAATGTGACTAATGAGTTAGTTGCGGGATGATGCATTACGGAACGAGTAAAGAGACTTGCTGGTAATGAGATAGAACTAGGTATGATGATACCGACGATCGAATCTCGGGCAAGTAACATACCGATGACAAAGGGAATAACGTATGTTGTTATGCGGTTTAATCGATAAAGATCTTCGCAGAATATGTAGGAGCAAATATGAACATCTAGGTTCCGCTATTGGTTATTGACCAGAGATGTGTCTCGGTCATGTCTATATAGTTCTCGAACCCGTAGGGTCCGCACGCTTAACGTTCGATGACGATTTGTATTATAAGTTATGTGATTTGATGACCGAAGTGTGTTCGGAGTTCCAGATGAGATCACGGACATGAAGAGGAGTCTCAAAATGGTCGAGAGGTAAAGATTCATATATTGGAAGGTTGCATTTGGACATCAAAATGGTTCCGAGTGGTTTGGGCATTTTTTCAGAGTACTGGGAGGTTACCGGAACCCACCGAGGAAGTTAATGGGCCTTAGTGGGCTTTAGAGGAGAGAGGGAAGAAGGGCCACGAGGTGGAGCGCGCCTCCCCCCCCCAAACCGAATTGGACAAGAGGTGGGGGCACGGTCCCCTCCTTCTTTCTCCTTCTCCCCTCCTTCCTTTCCCTCCAGTGGAAGAAAGGAAAAGGGGGGGGGGAATCCTACTTGGACTAGGAGTCCAAGTAGGACTTCCCCCTGGCGCGCTGAACCTGGCCGGCCTCCTCTCTCCCCTTCCTCCTTTATATATGTGGCCAGGGGGCACCCCAATAGCACAACAGACAATCTCTTAGCCATGTGAGGTGCCCCCCTCCATAGTTCAATACCTCACTCATATCGTCGTAGTGCTTAGGTGAAGCCCTGTGCCGGTAACTTCGTCATCACCGTCGCCACGCCGTCGGGCTAACGGAACTCTCCCTCGTCCTCAAATGGATCAAGAGCTCGAGGGACATCATCATGTTGAGCGTGTGCTGAACACGGACAATACAAAAAAATACACTTCCGTGATGATACGCGTTTGTCACAGTAGGTCGCATTTTTTGTCATGCATGTACATCCATGACAATTTTATGACAGAATCAAGATAGGCATACCTGTGCTGTCGTAGAAGTGTTCCATGACATTACCGAAATTATCATCACGGAAGTGTCCACTTCCATGACAATAAATCGCGCGTCACAGAAGTGCTTTCATCAAGGGTGACCGACACATGGCATCCACCATAACGGAACGCCGTTAAGCTATCGGGTCGGATTTTGGATCCGATAACCCGTTAACAGCCCTGACCAATGGGAAATTTCCACGTGTAAAATTCTGATTGGCCGAAGGGAACACCTGTCAGCTCGTCAGTGGGCCAGATGTCGCCCGTCCATTGGAGGAGACATGCCTATGATACGTCGACATGTGGCTGGGCCCAACAGAGGCCCATATAGGTTAAAAAGGCCGGCCCAGTCAAAGGCCCGTAGAGCTTAAACAGGTACTAGTGGGCCAGCCCAATAATGGTCTGCTTAATGAAGGCCCATTTACGGCCCGAAGCCAGATCTGGCCCGTTAATTGTTCGCCCAATATTTGGGCCCATTTATGGCCCGAAGCCAGATCTGGCCCATTAATTGTTCGCCCAATATTTGGGCCCATTTGTGGCCCGAAGCCAGTTCTGGCCAATTAATTGTTCGCCAAATATTTGGGCCCAACTACAGCCCTGTGACTTTCGGCCTGTTAGAGGCCTGATGTAGACATGGGCCCATTTCAGCCCGGTGTGACTTTCGGCCTGGGAATGGCCCGTGCTGCCCATGGGCCATATATGGTCCGACGAGACATCGGGCCCACTAACGGCACGTGCTAAAGGTGGGAACAGTTAGGCCCAACGTGACTTTGGGCCTGTTAAAGGCTGTCGCGTAATTCGGCCCGTTGATGCCTGTGCTAAGCTTCCGGCCTCTTAAAGGCCCATGATATCAATGGACCAACTAAGGCCCGAGATATGTTCTGGCTTGGTAACGGCCCGTCAGCTAACTGGGCCCAAAATGGCCCGGTCTACATTTCGGCCTGCTGAAGGCCCGTCGACGACTAGTGAAAATTGAGGCCCAACATGCATTTTGGCCTACTAAAGGCCCGTGGTTTCATCTCGGCCGTAACAGGCCAGTACAATATTCAGCCTGTTAATGGCCCAACGCTACCTGGGCCAAACTAAGTGCTGGGTCGACAAAAGGCCCAACTAAAATATAGGCCGGTGTAAGTTTGGGCCTGGCGCAATGTGTGAAGGCCCCAATCATTCAGGCCCAAGAAAGACGCAGGCCGGCCCAATTGTGGCCCGCTAAAAACCTGGCCTGTTAGAGTCGAATGTTTCGGTCCGGTCGACTACATCGGATTTTTCCAGATAGCGAATGATGCAGTAACTAGTAGGAATTAAGAACAAACCTACTCTATACAATAAAGAAATTACGGCATAGTAACTAAGAATAAACCTACACTATACAATAAAGGATTTAAGGTATATTACATCCACTGGGCATCGAAGTTCACCACCAGTGATCATAAAGCGCAACGAAGAAGCAGATTACAAAAACCGGGCACCGTTGCAGCGTAACAAAATAATACTGAACTGAGACCACTTCCAAGATAGTTCAAGAAAGGTTAGCCTTGCGGGGGAACTCCTGCGCAAGCTGTTGAGCAAGGCTATGAGACTGGCCTAGCATGTCGGTCATAGCTTCCAGGTGTAGTTGTTTAGCAATGAGGTTCTCGTTGGTGTTCTCCGCAATCTTTCTTAGAGATATGACTTCAAGTCGAAGTTGAGTTGCAGAATGCCTTTCTGCTAGAACTTGGCACTGAAGAAGTCGAACTGATTCACACAACGAATTCTGTGAGCTTGTCTGACTGTTAGTCTCAAGTAACTTGAACACTGCATCAATACAAGACTTTGGGGTTGTCTTGCTATCTTCAAGATGTTTTTCCTTCTTTGCTGCAATATATGTTGGGTTTGTCTCACAGCCTTTAGAAGACTTGTGCATGCCATCAGGCATATCACCCTGAAACAAAGCAGAGAGATGACAGGTCTTGCACTTGTATAAACAAAGATGATAACTATTCTGTCAATTCTATCCAATTTAAAATTAGAAAATAAAGAGTAAGTTCAAAATATCAATATCATAATTTGGCATTGTTCATAATGCGGGGAGCTTCACCACACTACTGGATTACCATGTCAACATAACAAGCATAGATGAAGGGCAAAGAAAATCATTCTATCTATTTTGGATAATGTGCATGGCATGTTGTTCATATCATCAGCCACATCAGTAAGATAAAATAGGAGATGACAATGTGCAAACGTGGGCTGCTTCACCACACACTGGATTATAGATCCACAAAAACAAGCATACATATATGGAGTATTAAGTAATGTGCATGGTATGAATAAGGAATTTGGTTTTACAAGTAAAACTTAGAACTTACGGTTCTTACGAACATGCATTTTGGTAGAAACAGCAAACTAAATAGCAGTAAACGATAGGGACTATGAGCAAATTAAACAGCAGCCGAGGATAAAGGCTTTAGAAGGACTGACTTACATTAATAGTTAACACCGGCTTTATAAGGCCCTTCTCCATGTCAAGGGAAGGATAACTCAAGAATTTCAGCACCGAATCTTCTTCATAAGCATTGCATGTACTCTACATTTTGTAGAGAGTAATAGATATGATAATACTGGAAGGGATAGAGGATAATAAAGATAAGATGCAGATTGATGCTACATAATCAAATACCAATCCTGGAAGTACAAGCGTTACAGGACAAAATGTATTGACAAGAGCAATGGGCTACACTTCTGCACTGGCATTGTCTGTGTATTCTACTTGTTGGTAAGATTAAATATAGATCTGATCTTTTCTAGTAAATGGTGGGCGAGGGAGATAAGATGCAGAATGCTACAAAATGAACCAATCCCTCTTCCCATAATACAAGAGTGTTTTGAACACTGGTGTATTGTACAAAATGTTCTTATATTATAGGACGGAGGGAGTAGCTGTTAATGTAAGTACAATGATAGACCACGTTCAGTCCTTACAAGAGGACTGCAGAGCTAAACCTCTTCAAAAGCATTGGGTTGATCCTAAATTTATGTAGGACTCCATACGAATCTTACAATGTCCACCAAATGGACGATTACGAGGCTAACATGTGTAGTGATGCTACATAATCAAACATCTATGAAAGTAAGTATGGTCATACAGGGCAAGAGGTACTCACAAGAGCAATGCAGTGTGCAGTATAGTTGCGAGATTCTGTGGTCCCTTGAGAACGAAAGTTCTTCTGCTAACAGTTTTCGTACAAGTGAGACATTAAGGCAAATGCAGAAATGTAGTTCAAATTGTGATGTGATATCATAGACATCACCTTACGCTATAGCCGAGACCAATGTGTAACAAGATTATTCCAGTCACCGTCGGATAAATGTAGCACCGGAGACTTTACAAAAATTTCGTTTAGAGGCTTCCCATCGAAGTGCGCTTGCCTCAGGTAGGAACGATGCTTCATCAACGAGTGCTTGAAAAGCGCAACCAACCCTTGCTCGTCATCACAATCCAGTTTGCTCCTCGCCTATTTAAAAGAATGAAATCTTGTGTCTTTTGTCAGCAGAAACATATGCAGTAATGACCATGAATAACATTAGTACATTACTTATGCGTAAGTTGCGGAGGAAGACTGGAAATTGTTCTGTGTCTGCGATATAATCTTTCCATCAAGGAAAGATGCGCACAAAGTTCCTGACAACAACATAAGCTTCACCTTCTAAACTGGGAAGAAATGGAACAGGGGTCCTATTTGCTGCAATTGGGGCTCTCTCTGGTTCGAAAAAGGATTTGGCAACTAGATTTGGTGTACTCTTTGCTGGAATGGGGGTTTTGCGTCGTACAGCTGGTGCTATGTCAACTGGCATAATTATATTGTTTGCTGCAGTTGGGGTCTGCTGAGTTGGGGCATCAAAAATGAGCAGTGTAGTAGGGTGATGACCCACAAGTATAGGGGATCTATCGTAGTCCTTTTGATAAGTAAGAGTGTTGAATCCAACGAGGAGCAGAAGGAAATGATAAACGGGTTTTAGCAAGGTATTCTCTGCAAGTACTGAAATACGTGGTAACAGATAGTTTTGTGATGAGATAATTTGTAACGAGCAACAAGTAACAAAAGTAAATAAAGTACAGCAAGGTGGCCCAATCCTTTTTGTAGCAAAGTACAAGCCTGGACAAACTCTTATATAAGGAAAAGCGCTCCCGAGGACACATGGGAATATCGTCAAGCTAGTTTTCATCACGTTCGTATGATTCGCGTTCGGTACTTTGATAATTTGACATGTGGGTGGACCGGTGCTTGGGTGCTATTCTTACTTGAATAAGCATCCCACTTATGATTAACCTCTATTGCAAGCATCCGCAACTACAACAAAAGTATTAAGGTAAACCTAACCATAGCATGAAACATATGGATCCAAATCAGCCCCTTACGAAGCAACGCATAAACTAGGGTTTAAGCTTCTATCACTCTAGCAACCCATCATCTACTTATTACTTCCCAATGCCTTCCTCTAGGCCCAAATAATGGTGAAGTGTTATGTAGTCGACGTTCACATAACACCACTAGAGGCTAGACAACATACATGTCATCAAAATATCGAACGAATACCAAATTCAAATGACTACTAATAGCAAGACTTTTCCCTTGTCCTCAGGAACAAACGTAACTACTCACAAAGCATATTCATGTTCATAATCAGAGGGGTATTAATATGCATAAAGGATCTGAATATATGATCTTCCACCAATTAAACAAACTAGCATCAACTACAAGGAGTAATTAACACTACTAGCAACCTACTAGCACTAATCCCAGACTTGGAGACAAGAATTGGATACAAGAGATGAACTAGGGTTTTGAGATGAGATGGTGCTGATGAAGATGTTGATGGAGATTGCTCTCTCCCGATGAGAGGAGCGTTGGTGATGACGATGGCGATGATTTCCCCCTCTGGGAGGGAAGTTTCCCCGGCAGAACAGCTCTGCCAGAGCTCGAGATTGGATCCGCCAAGGTTCCGCCTTGTGGCGGCGGAGTTTCATCCTGAAAGGTTGCTTCTTATTTTTTTTTCTCGACGATAGACTTCATATAGGAGAAGATGGTCATCGGAGAGCCACCAGGGGGCCCACGAGGTAGGGGGCGCGCCCCCACCCTCGTGAGCAGGGTGTGGGCCCCCTGGTCTTCATCCTTGGCGAGGATTTTTCATTATTTATTATAAGGTGTTCCGTGGAGTTTCAAGACTTCTGGAGTTGTGCACAATAGGTCTCTAATATTTGCTCCTTTTCCAGCCCAGAATTCCAACTGCCGGCATTCTCCCTCCTTATGTAAACCTTGTAAAATAAGAGAGGATAGCCATAAGTATTGTGACATAATGTGAAATAACAGCCCATAATGCAATAAATATCGATATAAAAGCATGATGCAAAAAGGACGTATAAACTCCCCCCAAGCTTAGACCTCGCTTGTCCTCAAGCGAAAAGCCGAAATCGAAAAATATGTCCACATGTTTAGAGATGAAGGTGTCGATAAAAATAAAATACGGACCTGAGGGCATCATGATCATTCTTAGGACAACAACTTATATAATTCTTGTCATATGATATCTTAGGCTAGAGTAATAATTCAATCACAATATCAAGTGTGAATCGTAAACTTCATCGAAAACTAACAAACTATAATCTCAGTCATTGAAGCAATTTAAATTTATCATAACATAGGAAAGAGTCAACGCATAAGAGCTTTTCAGCAAGTCCACATACTCAACTATCATATAATCTTTCACAATTGCTGACACTCACGCAATACTTATGGGTATGGAGTTTTAATCAGACATAGACAAAGATAGGGGCTTATAGTTTTGCCTCCCAACGTTTTACCTCAAGGGAAATGTCAACAGTAATAGTTCATGAAAACTCACATCCAATTAGCCATATATACCAGGATCTTTCCAACATACTGTGCTTGCCAAAGGATAAAGTGTAAAAAGGAAGGGTGAAAATCACCATGACTCCTATGCAAGGTAGGAGATAAAAGTAAAAGATAGGTCCTTCGTAGAGGGAAGCAGAGGTTGTCATGCGCTTTTATGGTTGGATGCACAAAATCTTAATGCGAAAGAACGTCACTTTATATTGCCCCTTGTGATATGAACCTTTATTATGCAGTCTGTTGCTTTTATTACTTCCACATCACAAGATCATATAAAGTTTATTTCTCCCACACCAATAAATCATACATATTTAGGGAGCATTTTTTATTGATTTGCACTGATGACAACTTACTTGAAGGATCTTATTCAATCCATAGGTAGCTATGGTGGACTCTCATGGCAAAACTGGTTTAAGGGTATTTGGAAGCACAAGTAGTATCTCTACTTGGTGCTGAGAATTTGGCTAGTATGAGGGGGAAAGGCAAGCTCAACATGTTGGAGGATCCAAGACAATATAATTTATCTCAGATGTAAGAAAACATAACCCATTACGTTGTCTTCCTTGTCCAATGTCAACTCTTTAGCATGTCATATTTTAATGAATGCTCACAATCATAAAAGATGTCCAAGATAGTATACCTATATGTGAAGACCTCTCTTTTTTTATTACTTCCTATTAACTGCAAGGATGACCAAAACTATGCTTGTCAACTCTCAACAACTTTTATTCATCATACTTTTTCTATGTGAGCTCCTTACTCTCCATGAGATCCATATGATATCTTTGTTTCTTTTTATTTCTTCTTTTCTTTTATTCACTTAGGATCATGGCAAAATAATCAAGCCCTTGACTCATCACTAATCTTTATTATATAGCTCACGGACTCGATTACATAGAAGGATAATAAAGCAAAACTCACAACTAGATCATGCCATAAACTTTATTCTACTAGATCAAAATACTACTAGTAAGATCGAACTAAGGAAAATGGTAAATATAAAAGTGATGGTGATACGATACCAGGGCACCTCCCCCAAGCTTGGCAGTTGCCAAGGGGAGTGCCCATACCCATGTGATTATGTCTCTCTTTTCGGGGACGGTGATGTGATGTTTTTGGCGATGATGCCCTTCAAAATACAA
This sequence comes from Triticum dicoccoides, assembly GCF_002162155.2. Taxonomy (NCBI): domain Eukaryota; kingdom Viridiplantae; phylum Streptophyta; class Magnoliopsida; order Poales; family Poaceae; genus Triticum; species Triticum dicoccoides. The sequence continues at coordinate 107,069,688 of NC_041390.1, forward strand.
TTCTCCTCCTCAAGCTGTTGACTTGCTGCTTGAGCTCCATTATTTCCTTTCAGAGTTTTCCTGTAACAGCCAAAGCTCCCTGCACCCAAGGGTGCTGCATAGCTGCGGGAGAACCAGTGACACTCTTTTTCATATTCTCATAAGAAAGAAATCTAACATTAGAAGGGATAACCGAGTTTGGAATAGCTGAGCTCTGCAGTTCTCCCATTGTGAATCCAACTCGGAAGCGAGAGGTGACTTCTTGATCCTCCATGGCATCTACCCTCATTAGGTCAGCCTCCATCTCTTCCTCTGTTGCTGGACCAAAGTGGTCAGGGTTGCTGTTTGCCCTTGGTTCCGATGCCGGATTAGATACTCAGCTCTCCCTGACTGACTCTTGAGAAGACATCTTGCTCTAACCCGCAGCAGCAACAGCTCAAAACAAAAACAGAGGATTTTTGCGTGATACGGGAGTCAAAACCTTCGGGAGAATTTATAATGAATTTTTACCGACCAAAATACGTATCGTGCAAGAAAACGGAGTCCAGCAGGCACACGAGGAGCTCACGAGATAGGGGGCGCGCCCTCCATCCTCATGGGGCCCTCATGTCCTTCCCGGACTGCTACTTAATTTTCTATTTTTCTAAATATTCCAAAATGGAGAAATATTGCCTTAAAAATTGTTTTGGAGTCGGTTTACTTACCGTACCACATACCTATTCCTTTTCGGAGTATGAAACATTCTGGAAAGTGTCCCTTATGTATTCTTCCGCGGTTACGGTTTCAATAATATTGGTTTCAACATTTATGGGATTACCTGAGATATATTGTTTGATTCTTTGACCGTTTACCACCTTTGGATCTGTGCCTTCAAAGTTGTTGATTTTTATGGCACCGGAACGATAAACCTCCTCGATAACATAGGGGCCTTCCCATTTAGAGAGAAGTTTTCCTACAAAAAATCTTAAACGAGAGTTGTATAGCAATACATAATCACCTACATTAAACTCATGCTTTTGTATCCTTTTGTCATGCCATCTTTTAACCTTTTCATTAAACAACTTGGCATTTTCGTAAGCTTGGGTTCTCCATTCATCAAGTGAGCTAATATGAAATAACCTCTTTTCACCAGCAAGTTTGAAATCATAGTTGAGCTCTTCAATAGCCCAATATGCCCTATGTTCTAGTTTGAGAAGTAAGTGACATGCTTTTCCATATACCATTTTATACGGAGACATACCCATAGGATTTTTATATGCAGTTCTATAGGCCCATAATGCATCATCAAGTTTCTTGGACCAATTCTTTCTAGACCTATTGACAGTCTTTTGCAAAATTAATTTGAGTTCTCTATTACTCAATTCTACTTGACCGCTAGACTGTGGGTGATACGGAGATGCAATTCTATGATTGACGTCATATTTAGCAAGCATTTTACGGAAAGCACCATGAATAAAATGGGAACCACCATCAGTCATTAAATATCTAGGGACTCCAAACCTCGGAAAAATAACTTCTTTAAGCATTTTAATAGAAGTGTTATGATCAGAACTACTAGTTGGAATAGCTTCTACCCACTTAGTAACATAATCAACAGCAACTAAAATATGTGTATATCCATTAGAGGCAGGAAAAGGTCCCATATAATAAAGCCCCATGTTGGGGAACGTAGCAGAAATTCAAAATTTTCCTACGTGTCACCAAGATCTATCTATGGAGAAACCAGCAACGAGGGGAAGGAGAGTGCATCTACATACCCTTGTAGATCGCTATGCGGAAGCGTTCAAGAGAACGTGGTTGAAGGAGTTGTACTCGTCATGATCCAAATCACCGGAGATCCTAGTGCCGAACGGACGGCACCTCCGCGTTCAACACACGTACAACCCGGTGACGTCTGCCATGCCTTGATCTAGCAAGGAGAGAGGGAGAGGTTGAGGAAGACTCCATCCAGCAGCAGCAGAATGGCGTGGTGGTGGTGGAGGAGCGTGGTACTCCAGCAAGGCTTCGCCAAGCACCGCAAGAGATGAGGAGGAGAGAGGGGTAGGGCTGCACCAGGGAGAGATCAAATCGTGTGTCTTAGGCAGCCCAAAACCCCCACTATTTATAGGAGAAGGGGAGGAGGGTGCGCCCCCTCTAGGGTTACCACCCCTAGGGGGACGGCAGCCCTAGATGGGATGGAGGGGGGCGGCCAAGAGGGGGAGAGGGGGGCGCGCCCTAGGGTGGGCCTTAGGCCCATCTACGCCTAGGGTTTCCCCCTTCTCCTCCTAGCTGCGCCTTGGGCCTTGTGGGAGGCGCACCAGCCCACTCAGGGGCTGGTCCCTTCCCACTCTTGGCCCATGCAAGCCTCCAAGGCTGGTGGCCCCACTTGGTGGACCCCCGGGACCCTCCCGGTGGTCCCGGTACGTTACCGATAAAACCCGGAACTTTTCCGGTGACCAAAACAGGACTTCCCATATATAAATCTTTACCTCCGGACTATTCCGGAACTCCTGTGATGTCCGGGATCTCATCCGGGACTCCAAACAACATTCGGTAACCACATACAAACTTCCTTTATAACCCTAGCGTCATCGAACCTTAAGTGTGTAGACCCTACGGGTTCGGGAACCATGCAGACATGACCGAGACGTTCTCCGGTCAATAACCAACAGCGGGATCTGGATACCCATATTGGTTCCCACATGTTCCATGATGATCTCATCGGATGAACCACGATGTCGAGGATTTGATCAATCCCGTATACAATTCCCTTTGTCTAGCGGTATTGTACTTGCCCGAGATTCGATCGTCGGTATCCCGATACCTTGTTCAATCTCGTTACCGGCAAGTCTCTTTTACTCGTTCCGTAACACATCATCTCGTGATCAACTCCTTGGTCACATTGTGCACATTATGATGATGTCCTACCGAGTGGGCCCAGAGATACCTCTCCGTTTACACGGAATGACAAATCCCAGTATCGATTCATGCCAACCCAACAGACACTTTCGGAGATACCTGTAGTGTATCTTTATAGCCACCCAGTTACGTTGTGACGTTTGGCACAACCAAAGTATTCCTACGGTATCCGGGAGCTGCACAATCTCATGGTCTAAGGAAATGATACTTGACATTAGAAAAAGCTTTAGCATACGAACTACACGATCTTTGTGCTAGGCTTAGGATTGGGTCTTGTCCATCACATCATTCTCCCAATGATGTGATCCTGTTATCAACGACATCCAATGTCCATGGTCAGGAAACCGTAACCATCTATTGATCAACGAGCTAGTCAACTAGAGGCTTACTAGGGACATGGTGTTGTCTATGTATCCACACATGTATCTGAGTTTCCTATCAATACAATTCTAGCATGGATAATAAACGATTATCATGAACTAGGAAATATAATAATAACTAATTTATTATTGCCTCTAGGGCATATTTCCAACAGTCTCCCACTTGCACTAGAGTCAATAATCTAGTTCACATCGCCATGTGATTAACACTCACAGGTCACATCGCCATGTGACCAACATCCAAAGAGTTTACTAGTGTCACTAAACTAGTTCACATCATCATGTGATTAAGACTCAATGAGTTCTGGGTTTGATCATGTTTTGCTTGTGAGAGAGGTTTTAGTCAACGGGTCTGCAACATTCAGATTCGTATGTTCTTCGCAAATCTCTAGGTCATATTATAAATGCTGCTTCCACGCTCCACTTGGAGCTATTCCAAATGGTTGCTCCACTATACGTATCCGGTTTGCTACTCAGAGTCATTCGGATAGGTGTTAAAGCTTGCATCGATGTAACCCTTTACGCCGAACTCTTTATCACCTCCATAATCGAGAAACATGTCCTTATTACTCCAAGGACAATTTTGACCGCTATCTAGTGATCCACTCCTGGATCACCTTTGTACCCTCTTGCCAGACATGTGGCAAGGCACACATCAGGTGCGATACTCAGCATGGCATACCGTATAGAGCCTATGACAAAAGCATAGGGAACGACATTCGTCCTTTCTGTTTCTTCTGCCGTGGTCGAGCTTTAAGTCTTAACTTCATACCTTACAACTCAGGCAAGAACTTCTTTGACTGATCCATCTTGAACACCTTCAAGATCATGTCAAGGTATGTGCTCATTTGAAAGTACCATTAAGCGTTTTGATCTATCCTTATAGATCTTGATGCTCAACGTTCAAGTAGCTTAATCCAGGCTTTCCATTGAAAAACACTTTTCAAATAACTCTGCATGCTTTCTAGAAATTCTACATCATTTCTGATCCACAATATGTCAACAACATATACTCATCAGAAATTCTATAGTGCTCCCACTCACTTCTTTGGAAATACAAGTTTCTCATAAACTTTGTATAAACCCAAAATCTTTGATCATCTCATCAAAGCATACATTCCAACTCCGAGATGCTTACTCGAGTCCTTAGAAGGATTGCTGGAGCTTTGCATACTTATTAGCATCTTTCAGGATTGACAAAACCTTCCGGTTGTATCACATACAACCTTTCCTCAAGAAAATCGTCGAGGAGACAATGTTTTGACATCCTATCCGCAAGATTTCATAACTAATGCTAATATAATTCCAACAGACTCTTAGCATCGCTACGAGTGAGAAAGTCTCATCGTAGTCAACTCCTTGAACTTGTCAGAAAACATCTTAACAACAAGTCGAGCTTTCTTAATGGTGATACTTACCATCATTGTCCGTCTTCCTTTTAAAATCCATCTGTACTCAACAGCCTTACGACCATCGAGCCGTTCTGCCAAAGTCTACACTTTGTTTTCATACATGGATCCTCTCTCGGATTTTATGGCCTCGAGCCATTTATCGGAATCCGGGCCCACCATCGCTTCTCCATAGCTCGTAGGTTCATTGTTGTCTAGCAACATGACTTCCAAGACAGGATCACGTACCACTCTGAAGTAGTACGCATCCTTGTCATCCCACGAGGTTTGGTAGTGACTTGATCTGAAGTTTCATGATCACTATAATAAGCTTCCACTTCAACTGATGTAGGTGCCACAGGAACAACTTCCTGTGCCCTGCCACACACAAGTTGAAGAGACGGTTCAATAACCTCATCAAGTCTCCACCATCCTCCCACTCAATTCTTTCGAGAGAAACTTTTCCTCGAGAAAGGACCCGATTCTAGAAACAATCCCTTATTGCTTTCGGTTCTGAGACAGGAGGTATACCCAACTGTTTTGGGTGTCCTATGAAGATGCATTTATCCGCTTTGGGTTCGAGCTTATCAGCCTGAAACATTTTCACATAAGCGTCGCAGCCCCAAACTTTTAAGAAATGACAACTTAGGTTTCTCTAAACCATAGTTCATATGGTGTCATCTCATCGGAATTACGTGGTGCCCTATTTAAAGTGAATGTGGTTGTCTCTAATGCCTAACCCATAAACTATCGTGGTAATTCGATAAGAGACATCATGGTATGCATCATATCCAATAGGGTGCAGTTATGATGTTCGGACACACCATCACACTATGGTGTTCTAGGTTGTATTAGTTGTGAAACAATTTCCACAATGTCTTAATTCTGTGCCAAACTCGTAATTCAGATATTCATCTCTATGATCATATCATAGATCTTTTGTCCTCTTGTCACGATGATCTTTCAACTTCACCCTGAAATTACTTGAACCTTTCAATAATTCAGACTCATGATTCATCAAGTAAATATACTCAACATCTACTCAAATCATCTGTGAAGTAAGAACATAACGATACCCACTACATGCCTCAGCACTCATTGGACTGCACACATCAAAATGTATTACTTCCAAGAAGTTGCTTTCTAGTTCCATTTTACTGAAAAAGAGGCTTTTAGTCATCTTGCCCATGTGGTATGATTTGCATGTCTCAAGTGATTCAAAATCAAGTGAGTCCAAACGGTCCATTTGCATGGAGTTTCTTCATGCATATACACCAATAGACATGGTTCGCATGTCTCAAACTTTTCAAAAACGAGTGAGCCCAAAGATCCATCAACATGGAGCTTCTTCATGCATTTTATACCGATATGACTTACGTGGCAGTGCCACAAGTAGGTGGTACTATCATTACTATCTTATAACTTTTGGCATGAACATGTGTATCACTACGATCGAGATTCAATAAACCATTCATTTTAGGTGCAAGACCATTGAAGGTATTATTCAAATAAACAGAGTAACCATTATTCTCCTTACATGAATAACCGTATTGCGATAGACATAATCCAATCATGTCTATGCTCAACGCAAACACCAATCTTGATGGGAGAGGGAGCGTACGATATTTGATCAACCTTGGAAATACTTCCAACACATATCATCATCTCACCTTTTAGCTAGTCTCCGTTTATTCCGTAGCTTTTATTTCGAGTTACTAACACTTAGTAACCGAACCGGTATCTAATACCCTGGTGCTACTAGGAGTACTAGTAAAGTACACATTAACACAATGTATATCCAATATACTTCTACCGACCTTGCCAGCCTTCTCATCTACCAAGTATCTAGGGTAATTCTGCTCCAGTGGCTGTTCCCCTTATTACAGAAGCACTTAGTCTCGGGCTTGGGTTCAACTTTGGGTTTCTTCATTAGAGCAGCAGCTGATTTGCCGTTTCATGAAGTATCCCTTCTTGCCCTTGCCCTTCTTGAAACTAGTGGTTTCACTAACCATCAACAATTGATGCTCCTTCTTGATTTCTACTTTCACGGTGTCAAACATCACGAATATTTCAAGGATTATCATATCTATCCCTGATATTTTATAGTTCATCACGAAGCTCTAGCAGCTTGGTGGTAATGACTTCGGAGAAACATCACTATCTCATCTGGAAGATCAACTCCCACTCGATTCAAATGATTGTTGTACTCAGACAATCTGAGCACAAGCTCAACAATTGAGTTTTTCTCCCTTAGTTTGCAGGCTAAGAAAATCGTCGGAGGTCTTATACCTCTTGACGTGGGCACGAGCCTGAAATCCCAATTTCAGCCCTCGAAACATCTCATATGTTTCGCGACATTTCAAAACATCTTCGGTGCCTCAACTCTAAACCGTTTAACTGAACTATCACGTAGTTATCAAAATGTGTATGTCAGATGTTCGCAACATCCACAGACGATGTTCGAGGTTCAGCACACTGAGCGGTGCATTAAGGACATAAGCCTTCTATGAAGCAATGAGGACAATCCTCAGTTTACGGACCTAGTACGCATAATTTCTACTATCAACTTTCAACTAAATTTTCTCTAGGAACATATCTAAACAGTAGAACTGAAGCACGAGCTACGACATAATTCTCGAAGATCTTTTGACTATGTTCAGGATAATTAAGTTCATCTTATGAACTCCCACTCAGATAGACATCCCTCTAGTCATCTAAGTGATTACATGATCTAAGTCAACTAGGCCGTGTCCGATCATCACGTGAGACGAACTAGTCAACATCGGTGAACATCTTCATGTTGATCGTATCTACCATACGACTCATGCTCGACCTTTCGGTCTCTTGTGTTCTGAGGCCATGTCTGTACATGCTAGGCTCGTCAAGTCAACCTAAGTGTTTCGCGTGTGTAAATCTGTCTTACACCCATTGTATGTGAACATTAGAATCTATCACACCAGATCATCACGTGGTGCTTGGAAACAAAGAATTGTCGCAACGGTGCACAGTTAGGGGGAACACTTTCTTGAAATTATTATGAGGGACCATCTTATTTACTACCGTCGTTCTAAGTAAACAAGATGCAAAAACATGATAAACATGACATGCAATCAAATAATAGTGACATGATATGGCCAATATCATATAGCTCCTTTGATCTCCATCTTGGGGCTCCATGATCATCTTGTCACCGGCATGACACCATGATCTCCATCATCATGATCTCCATCATCGTGTCTCCATGAAGTTGCTCGCCAACTATTACTTCTGCTACTATGGCTACCGGTTAGCAATAAAGTAAAGTAATTACATGGCGTTGTTCAATGACACGCAGGTCATACAATAAATAAAGACAACTCCTATGGCTCCTGCCGGTTGTCATACTCATCGAGATGCAAGTCGTGATTCCTACTACAAGAGCATGATCAATCTCATACATCACATATATCATTCATCGCATCCTTTTGGCCATATCACATCACATGGCATACCCTGCAAAAACAAGTTAGACGTCCTCTAATTGTTGTTTGCTTGTTTTACGTGGCTGCTATGGGTTTCTAGCAAGAACGTTTCTTACCTACGTAAAACCACAACGTGATATGCCAATTGCTATTTACCCTTCATAAGGACCCTTTTCATCGAATCCGATCCGACTAAAGTGGGAGAGACAGACACCCGCTAGCCACCTTATGCAACTAGTGCATGTCAGTCGGTGGAACCAGTCTCACGTAAGAGTACATGTAAGGTCGGTCCGGGCCGCTTCATCCCACAATGCCGCCGAATCAAGATTGGACTAGTAATGGTAAGCATATTGAACAAAATCAACGCCCACAACTACTTTGTGTTCTACTCGTGCATAGAATCTACGTAATAGACCTAGCTCATGATGCCACTGTTGGCGAACGTAGCAGAAATTCAAAATTTTCCTACGTGTCACCAAGATCTATCTATGGAGAAACCAGCAATGAGGGGAAGGAGAGTGCATCTACATACCCTTGTAGATCTCTATGCGGAAGCGTTCAAGAGAACGGGGTTGAAGGAGTCGTACTCGTCGTGATCCAAATCACCGGAGATCCTAGTGCCGAACGGACGGCACCTCCGCGTTCAACACACGTACAGCCCGGTGACGTCTCCCATGCCTTGATCCAGCAAGGAGAGAGGGAGAGGTTGAGGAAGACTCCATCCAGCACCAGCACAACGGCGTGGTGGTGGTGGAGGAGCGTGGTACTCCAGCAGGGCTTCGCCAAGCACCGCAAGAGACGAGGAGGAGAGAGGGGTAGGGCTGCACTAGGGAGAGATCAAATCGTGTGTCTTGGGCAGCCCAAAACCCCCACTATTTATAGGAGAAGGGGAGGAGGGTGCGCCCCCTCTAGGGTTCCCACCCCTAGGGGGAGGCAGCCCTAGATGGGATGGAGGGGGGCGGCCCAGAGGGGGAGAGGGGGGCGCGCCCTAGGGTGGGCCTTAGGCCCATCTGCGCCTAGGGTTTCCCCCTTCTCCTCCTGGCTGCGCCTTGGGCCTTGTGGGAGGCGCACCAGGCCACTCAGGGGCTGGTCCCTTCCCACTCTTGGCCCATGCAAGCCTTCGGGGCTGGTGGCCCCACTTGGTGGACCCCCGGGACCCTCCCAGTGGTCCCGGTACGTTACCGATAAAACCCGAAACTTTTCCGGTGACCAAAACAGGACTTCCCATATATAAATCTTTACCTCGAACCATTCCGGAACTCCTCGTGACGTCCGGGATCTCATCCGGCACTCCGAACAACATTCGGTAACCATATACAAACTTCCTTTATAACCCTAGCATCATCGAACCTTAAGTGTGTAGACCCTACGGGTTCGGGAACCATGCAGACATGACCGAGACGTTCTCCGGTCAATAACCAACAGCGGGATCTGGATACCCATGTTGGTTCCCACATGTTCCATGATGATCTCATCGGATGAACCACGATGTCGAGGATTCGATCAATCCCGTATACAATTCCCTTTGTCTAGCGGTATTGTACTTGCCCGAGATTCCATCGTCGGTATCCCGATACCTTGTTCAATCTCGTTACCGGCAAGTCTCTTTTACTCGTTCCGTAACACATCATCCCGTGATCAACTCCTTGGTCACATTGTGCACATTATGATGATGTCCTACCGAGTGGGCCCAGAGATACCTCTCCGTTTACACGGAGTGACAAATCCTAGTCTCGGTTCGTGCCAACCCAACAGACACTTTCGGAGATACCTGTAGTGTACCTTTATAGCCACCCAGTTACGTTGTGACGTTTGGCACACCCAAAGTATTCCTACGGTATCTGGGAGTTGCACAATCTCATGGTCTAAGGAAATGATACTTGACATTAGAAAAAGCTTTAGCATACGAACTACACGATCTTTGTGCTAGGCTTAGGATTGGGTCTTGTCCATCACATCATTCTCCCAATGATGTGATCCCGTTATCAACGACTTCCAATGTCCATGGTCAGGAAACCGTAACCATCTATTGATCAACGAGCTAGTCAACTAGAGGCTTACTAGGGACATGGTGTTGTCTATGTATCCACACATGTATCTGAGTTTCCTATCAATACAATTCTAGCATGGATAATAAATGATTATCATGAACTAGGAAATATAATAATAACTAATTTATTATTGCCTCTAGGGCATATTTCCAACACCCCAAACATCAAACGGTTCAATAACAAGTGAATAATTCATAGGCATTTCTTGACGTCTACTAATATTACCAATTCTTTGACATTCATCACAAGATAGGACAAACTTACGGGCATCCTTGAAGAGAGTAGGCCAATAAAAACCGGATTGCAATACCTTATGTGCAGTTCTATCTCCCGCGTGGTGTCCTCCAAAAATTTTGGAGTGGCACTTGCGTAGGATCTGTTCCTGTTCATGCTCAGGTACACAACGTCTAATAACACCATCTACTCCTTCCTTATAAAGATGTGGGTCATCCCAAAAGTAATGTCTCAAATCATAGAAGAACTTTTTCTTTTTTTGGTATGTGAAGCTAGGTGGTATAAATTTAGCAAATATGTAATTAGCATAATCAGCATACCAAGGGGTACTAGGAGAAGTACTTATGACATTTAATTGTTCATCAGGAAAACTATCATCAATAGGTAGTGGGTCATCAAGAACATTCTCTATCCTAGATAAGTTGTCTCCAATGGGGTTCTCAGCTCCTTTTCTATCAACAATATGCAAATCAAATTCTTGTAGCAAGAGAACCCATCTAATAACTCTAGGTTTAGCATCTTTTTTCTCCATAAGATATTTAATAGCAGCATGATCAGTGTGGATAGTTACTTTAGAATCAACAACATAAGGTCTGAACTTATCACAAGCAAATACAACTGGTAAAAGTTCTTTTTCAGTAGTAGCATAATTTATTTGAGCATTGTCTAGAGTCTTACTAGCATAATGGATAACATTTAATTTCTTATCAACTCTTTTCCCTAGAACAGCCCCTACAGCATAATCACTAGCATCACACATAATTTTAAAGGGTAAATTCCAATCAGGCGGCTGAACAATAAGTGCAGAGACTAATGCTTTCTTAAGTATTTCTAATGCTTCTACACAATCATCATCAAAGACAAACGGTATATCCTTTTGTAATAAATTGGTCAGAGGCCGAGAAATTTTTGAGAAGTCCTTAATGAACCTCCTATAAAATCTAGCGTGACCAAGGAAACTTCTTATACCTTTGATGTCCTTGGGACATGGCATCTTTTCAATATCATCAACCTTGGCTTTATCAACTTCAATACCTCTTTCAGAAACTTTATGCCCCAAGACAATACCTTCATTAACCATAAAGTGGCACTTTTCCCAATTCAAGACAAGATTAGTTTCTTCACTTCTCTGCAAAACTCGATCAAGATTGCTCAAGCAATCATCAAAAGAAGATCCATAGACGGAAAAGTCGTCCATGAAAACCTCACAAATCTTTTCACAAAAGTCAGAGAATATAGCCATCATGCATCTTTGAATGGTAGCAGGTGCATTACATAAACCAAAAGGCATACGTCTATAAGCAAAAGTACCAAAAGGGCATGTAAAAGTAGTCTTTGATTGATCTTTAGCCGACACAGGTATTTGAGAAAAACCAGAATAACCATCTAGAAAGCAGTAATCTTTCTAGCATTTGATCGATAAAAGGTAAGGGGTAATGATCTTTCTTAGTAGCCTTATTTAATTTGCAGAAATCATTTAAAACCTGTAATAATTCTTTGTGGAATCAATTCATCTTTATCATTAGGAACAACAGTAATACCTCCCTTCTTAGGGACACGATGAAAAGGACTTACCCACTGGCTATCAGCAACGGGATAAATTATACCTGCCTCCAGAAGCTTTAGTATTTCTTTTCTTATCACTTCTTTCATCTTAGGATTTAGACGTCGTTGAGGATCACGAACTGGTTTGGCATCTTCTTCCAAATTTATTTTATGTTGACATAGAGTGGGACTAATGCCCTTAAGATCATCACGAGTATATCCAATAGCAGCACGGTGCTTCTTCAGAGTTTTCAATAATCTTTCTTCTTCATGCTCTGAAAGGTTAGCACTAATAATAGCAGGATATATCTTCTTTTCATCAAGATAAGCATATTTAAGATTATCAGGCAACGGTTTAAGCTCAAACACGGGATCACCCTTAGGTGGAGGAGGATCCCCTAGGATTTCAACAGGCAAATTGTGTTTCAGCATAGGTTCTTGTTTAAAGAATACTTCATATATTTCCCTTCTTTCAGTCATAAACATATCACTCTCGTGGTCTAGCAAATATTGTTATAAAGGATCACTAGGAGGTACGAGAATAGAAGCAAGACCAATAATTTCATCCTTACCAGGCAATTCTTCTTCACGGTGTTGTTTACTAAATTTAGAGAAATTAAACTCATGAGTCATATCATCCAAGCCAATAGTAAAAACATTCTTTTCGCAGTCTATCCTAGCATTAACTGTATTCAAGAAGGGTCTACCAAATATAATGGGACAAAAGCTATCTTGTGGGAAACTAAGAACAAGAAAATCAGCAGGATATTTAGATTTCCCGCACAAGACTTCAACATCTCTAACAATTCCCATTGCTGAAATAGTATCTCTATTAGCAAGTTTAATTGTGACATCAATATCTTCTAACTCAGCAAGTGCAATTTCATGCTTGATTTCTTTATACAAGTCATAAGGTATAACAGTAGCACTGGCACCCATATCACATAAGCCATGATAACAATGATCTCCTATTTTAACAGAAATTACAGGCATGCCTACCACAGGTCTATGTTTATCTTTAGCACAAGTTTTAGCAATTCTAGCAGTTTCACCGCAGAGCTGAATAACATGCCCATCAATATTATCAAACAAGAGCTCTTTAACAATAGCAATATTAGGTTCAACTTTAACTTGCTCAGGATGTGTATATGTTTTAATATTGCTTTTACAAACCACAATTGAAGCTTTAGCATGATCCTTTATCCTAACAGGGAAAGGTGGTTTCTCAACATAATAAGTAGGAACAATAGGATCATTATAAGTGACAGTCTTTTCTTCAACTTTAATAGGTGCAGCTACTTTTACTTCTATGGGAGGATGATATTTAAACCACTTCTCCTTAGGGAGATCAACATAAGTAGCAAAAGATTCACAGAAAGAAGCTACTATCTTAGAATCAAGTCCATATTTAGTGCTAAACTTACGGAAAATATCGGTATCCATAAAAGATTTAACACAATCAAACTTAGGTGTCATACCTGACTCCTTACCATTGTCGAGGTCCTAATCTTCGAGTTGCGTTTAATTCTATCCAATAAATCCCATTTGAATTCAATAGTATTCATCATAAAAGAGCCAGCACAAGAAATATCAAGCATGGTGCGATTGTTATCAGAAAGCCGAGCAATTTTTTTTGAATAATTGTTTCTCTTGGAAGCTCATGATTGGGGCATGAATATAACATTGATTTAAGCCTCCCCCAAGCTTGAGTGATGCTTTCTCCTTCGCGAGGCCAAAAATTATATATATAATTGCGATCACGATGAACAAGATGCATAGGGTAATACTTTTGATGAAATCCCAATTTCAATCTTCTATAATTCCATGATCTCGTATCATCACATAGCCTATACCATACCAATGCGTCTCCCTTCAAAGATAAATGGAAGACCTTCTTCTTAGCAACATCATCGGGTATACCTGCAAGCTTAAATAATCCACAAACTTCATCCACATATATTAGGTGTTCATCAGGATGCTTTGTTCCATCTCCTGTAAAAGGATTAGCTAGCAGCTTTTCTATTATACTCAAAGGATACTCATAAGGAATTTCATTTTCAATAGGTTCAGTAGGTTGAGGAGCAACTCTTTGCTCTACTAGTCAGGGTGAAGATACCCCGAGCAAGCCCCTCAGAGGATTACTTTCCATAGTAACAAGTGACAGTAAATTTCAGCACACTATATAAATTTTTCCTTACCAAATTCCACCTACCAAAGGCGCTTCACTCCCCGGCAACGGCGCCAGAAAAGAGTCTTGATGACCCACAAGTATAGGGGATCTATCGTAGTCCTTTCGATAATTAAGAGTGTTGAACCCAACGAGGAGCAGAAGGAAATGATAAACGGTTTTCAGCAAGGTATTCTCTGCAAGTACTGAAATAAGTGGTAACAGATAGTTTTGTGATGAGATAATTTGTAACGAGCAACAAGTAACAAAATTAAATAAAGTGCAGCAAGGTGTCCCAATCCTTTTTGTAGCAAAGGACAAGCCTGGACAAACTCTTATATAAGGAAAAGCACTCCCGAGGACACATGGGAATATCGTCAAGCTAGTTTTCATCACATTCGTATGATTCACGTTCGATACTTTGATAATTTGACATGTGGGTGAACCGGTGCTTGGGTGCTGTTCTTACTTGAACAAGCATCCCACTTATGATTAACCTCTATTGCAAGCATCCGCAACTACAACAAAAGTATTAAGGTAAACCTAACCATAGCATGAAACATATGGATCCAAATCAGCCCCTTACGAAGCAACGCATAAAGTAGGGTTTAAGCTTCTGTCACTCTAGCAACCCATCATCTACTTATTACTTCCCAATGCCCTCCTCTAGGCCCAAATAATGGTGAAGTGTTATGTAGTCGACGTTCACATAACACCACTAGAGGCTAGACAACATACATCTCATCAAAATATCGAACGAATACCAAATTCACATGACTACTAATAGCAAGACTTCTCCCTTGTCCTCAGGAACAAACATAACTACTCACAAAGCATATTCATGTTCATAATCAGAGGGGTAGTAATATGCATAAAGGATCTGAACATATGATCTTCCACCAATTAAACCAACTAGCATCAACTACAAGGAGTAATTAACACTACTAGCAACCTACTAGCACCAATCCCGGACTTGGAGACAAGAATTGGATACAAGAGATGAACTAGGGTTTTGAGCTGAGATGGTGCTGATGAAGATGTTGATGGAGATTGCTCTCTCCCGATGAGAGGAGCGTTGGTGATGACGATGGCGATGATTTCCCCCTCCGGGAGGGAAGTTTCCCCGGCAGAACAGCTCTGCCGGAGCTCGAGATTGGATCCGCCAAGGTTCCGCCTCGTGGCGGCGGATTTTCGTCCCGAAAGGTTGCTTCTTATTTTTTTCCCGACGAAAGACTTCATATAGGAGAAGATGGTCATCGGAGAGCCACCAGGGGGCCCACGAGGTAGGGGCGCGCCCTAGGGGGGCGCCCCCACCCTCGTGAGCAGGGTGTGGGCCCCCTGGTCTTCATCTTTGGCGAGGATTTTTCATTATTTATTATAAGGTGTTTCGTGGAGTTTTAGGACTTTTGGAGTTGTGTACAATAGGTCTGTAATATTTTCTCCTTTTACAGCCCAGAATTCCAGCTGCCGGCATTCTCCCTCCTTTTGTAGACCTTGTAAAATAAGAGAGAATAGCCATAAGTATTGTGAAATAATGTGAAATAGCAGCCCACAATGCAATAAATATCGATATAAAAGCATGATGCAAAATTGACTTATCATAGGGCTAGAGTCTGCTAGAGTTGGGGTATTTTGTGGGTCAGGTGATATTGCAACTACACCTAATGGGCTATTTGATTTATCAGGTGCCACTACCTTTTCCAAATACTTTGCTCCTCCACGATTAGAAATCGCCCTCTTCCTTTTGAATATCTGATACACAAGAACATCATTTGAATGGATAAATATGGTATGATGACAGATGGAATATGTATTGAAAATGGATAGGCAGGGCATATTCACATACACGATGTGTAAACTAAGCTAATGGCAGTTCAACAAAGTAGAAGCAATTCAAAGCATCAGTTGCAAGATATGTGCGAGCAATATAACCTTGGCAAGTTAGAGCAAGTACCTTGATGGGTGAATAAGATAGGGCATCTTCCTCTGACTCCTCCACTAGGGAGCTACATTGACTTAGGTCTCCCTCTGGCTCAGAATCACTGTTAGGATCATATTCTGAGCATGAATCTGTAGGTGGAGAGCGTTTGCATTGCATTGCATCCAGACTTGATTTCAGTCCCTTAATGCCAAGTTTGACAGCCATGGCATTGTTCTGCTTTATTCTTTTCATGCGCGCAAGCTCATAATCATTATGATGCTATTCAGAATCTGAGATTCATGAAAACATAAAAAGTAGTCAGATTATCTATGGAATGCATTGCAGATTCAACTTGGAGAGTGTCTCCCTATAAACCCCTGCATATGCAAAGTTCACCTCCCCAACCGTGCTGACCAGACCACACACAGAAATACAAACCCCTTATGTCTCTATAATAGGCAGGCACACATTTCAAAACTGAAGTAGGAACATTAGAATCATATGAAATTCATATTTGAACAAATAAACTAAGCAATTATGAGTGGCGTAATGTTTAGCTTCAAGGGTGGAGTGTTGGTAGTGTGACACAAAGCAAGTAGGCAGATTGTATTCCATGTAAAAGATCGAAACCTATGTAAAAGGTAGAAATGACACTTTCTTTCTATACAATGCAGTGTTCGTTACCCACACATGATGGAAGAGATCACATAGAGAAATACTATTCACTCATGTCTACGGTTCCAGTATTTAGAAATAGGGTGGTCCACCCTAAAAGAATATTGATGACAAATATGACATGGCAAGCATAGACGTAGTGAATCAATCATTTACTTATGAGCTTACTAGGACAAGTATGCAAAATTGTAACTGCAGTAAGAGACCGTCCAAAATCTGAATGAAGAAGTTTGTCTAGAACTTATTGTTTGCAACTAATCGACGTGAATAATTGGATATTATATCGAATGAGTAAGAAAGACAAGTAAAATTGTCAACAGACCTGGCTTGCAGTAGTAATCTGGGTCAATGTCACTACGACCAACAATCCAAAATGACTAGTTTCTGTTCCGAGGGCCGGAATTTTGAAAACCCTGTGAACTTTAGAGGTACTAAAGATTACCGAAATACATCTGAACCATTAAGTGTAGGTAGCACTGAGCACCCAACAAACCCTAATGACAGTCCTACCTAATGAGTAATGAATCAATTAGAAAATGGGTGATGAGGAGTGGCTGCTAAGTGTTGAGGACGTATCTCAGGATAAATTGGGTTGGCTTGGTGGGTGTTTCACGCCTGAGCCCTGAACGGACTGGGAAGGTAGGCACGGCGGCGCGCCCAGGCAGTGGTGATGCTGTTGGGAGAGTGGCTCCTGGCCTCCTGTTAGTCCTGCGTCTCCTCCTAGAGTCATGCCGTCCGGGGACGGCAAGTCGCCGGTGACGCAGGCAGCTGGGGGCGAGTAGAGATCGGAAGCGCATAGTAGAACAGAGGGGAATCAGGGCCTGGGACGACCCAAAATCCTAGGGTGGGTCCACCCACCGTGGGCACCCTGTAGAGATACACACCCGAGCGGCGAACATGCATTTTCGAAACTAATTTAGGAACATTTAGTTGACCAATTAAACAACTCTATTTTAATAATATCAGATTCGTATTTGAACAACTAAGCTTGTTTAGCTTGATGAGTGGAGCAGTGTTATTATGACATGAAGCACGTATTCTGATCGTATAGTGATCATAAAAGGGGGAAACTCTAAGCATATTTTTTTAGCAAAAGAGGGTTTCCCCTCTGATTTCTATTAAAGAAGCCACCATGGAACCAACATGATCAATTAAACCCTAAGTATGATCAATTAAACTGTATTATGGCTGTGCCATGGCAGATTTGAAGCTCCAAACCGGAGAAATGATATTTAGCATCCATTGTTTGCTTCGAACTAAGAACTAAATTCTAAGAGCTGAAAATAAAGTAGAGTAACCAAGTTAAGATCTATTTTCTGGTTGAGATAAAAAAGTTGAGGAGATATGAAGTACCACCTCTCTTGCGGCGCCGTGTAGGAATCGGGGGTGCGATGGCTGTCGGTGGCGTTGAAGCAGATCTGCGATGGTAGACGGGTGCATCGGGGGATAAGTCCATTGCGGTGGAAGAGAAGGTCGTGTGAGCGGCCCCAACAAAGAGGACGACGGCGCCGATGAAGCGAGAGGACGCGATGCAAGGCTATTGATCCATTGCCATGGATGAGAAACGTCCATCTCTATCAGTGGACGACGCGGTCTTGGTAGGCGCTCCGGCATGGTGGAGGACGGTGGCGATGGATGTGGTGGAGGACGGCGGTGATGGATGGGGTGGCGGACGGAGGCTAGTGTGGGGATGGGGTGTTCTAGCACGGACGGTGTATGAATGGGAAAATGGAGGGAGAGGTACGGGGAACCATGTTTTTGGGACGCGTGTGCCTGAAATATGGGAAAGTTACGAACTTAGCCCCCGTTTAAAATTTGCATGTCTCGTCGGTTGGGGATAGGACGGTAATCTTGCATCTCGCCAATATTTGCCCAGAGCGATTTCGGGCGAGGAGAGGGTGGTTGGCGCCCATGGTTGGCGCCGACGATGTATGAACGGGGCTGACAGGTAGGGCAGTTGTGTCATGTCTGAGTGAAGTTACAAACCTGCCCCTATTGAAAATATTTGCCTACATCGATTTCGGCCGAGTCAAGTTTGTTTTGCCGCCCACCGTGTATGAATGGGGAATGGAGGGAGAAACAGAGGTCTTTCGGACGAGCTTGAATCAAATGAATTTTGCCGCCCATGTTTGCCGCCCACCATGTCGGAATGGGCTCAGAGGCGGTCGTGTCATGTCTAATTGAAGTTACTAACCTACCCCTATTTAGAGCAGTGGAAATCGGGCCGATGGATTGTTAGACAGTAATTTCCATCTCCCAAACACTTAGCTTTGGGAAGCCGACGTGGGAGTGGACATTTTGCTGCTTCTTTCGAATTTTGGGACAATAAGCATCCACGTTTACCCTGGCAACTAAATTTGAGTCCATTTTGTATTCCTATATGAATCTTTATAAATCATTCTATGTGTTTTTATATATCTTCAAAAGGACGACAAAGATGTATTCCACTGTCATATATGAATATGGTTTACAAATGCCGATACTCAAATTCAGAAACTAGAATCCAGTTTAAGGTGAATTCGAATATTTGGAACACTTCATGTCCAACTCAAATGTCACACGCAACATAATTGTACTCCCATTTAGATATGTACACAAGCGATGTATCAAGATTCAAATACCGAGTCAATCAACCAAGAATGTACAGAACTAACAGACATATAAACACTTATAGAGTATATGGATCAATAATATCAACTAACATACATAAGCTAGGCCGCTGTACTTTTTTTTGGCTACAACAACATCCTTTTTTAGCCAGCATCTTGGCCCTTTCCGATGTGTGCCACTTATGGTCCACCTATACTACTACTATTGCTGGATGCACATTTAGCCCGATTGGCATATTTGTAGGTCTGGCACAGCAATCCAAATGAAAGGTCTCTGAGTCTTATCAATTAATACAGACTTGTGGTCAAATAAAATTACAAACCAAAAAACAAAAAAAAACAATTATTACATGATCTCTAAAACAAATGGTTTCATTGATTACATGAACAGACAACACAAAGGTTATTCAACTATGGAAAGAACATTTCACCTATGATTTACCAAGTAGGAATTTAATTTCCTTTTTTCCTTCAGGACCTTAACAATCTGGTCAGTCTTAGCTTGCTTCGTTTTGAAATCCACCAAATATTTAATGGTTGTCTTGAGTACTGCTTGTGATTGTGTTGTTTGCTTCCTCAACATGTCAGCTTCATCTCTAAGTGCAGAAGCAGAATCTCTTTCTACCACTAGTTTAGCCTCTAGAGCATCAGCAGTTAGCAATTCATAATGCACGTTTGGGCCAGTGCCACTGCTGTGGGATGATGCAACGTCCATGGGGACATCGCTCTTTGATCTTGGGCTAACCTGTTTTGCCATTAAAGTTTCAATTGGATTCAGAAAAGTTGAAGTTAGCAAAACATCTCAACTGGGAGTTATAACAGCAAACCAGTTAAACAAACAAGGAATCAAAGAGTTTCAATTGGATGCTGAAAAGTAGTTATTAACATCATTGTAACCCGCTGTTGCAGCAACAAAGCAGTTAAACAAACAAGTAGATATTTAAGTTAAGGAAAACATGTAATTCTTAACAGTAAGCATCAAACACATAGATAGGCGCAGTCTACAATATAATTAACAGGCTGTGCCATTATGTAATCAGTAGCAAACTAAATTAAGCCAAGTAACGTAATTGAACAATTTTGCAATAAGTGGCTAACTGAAATTCCGAGAAGCAGGTAACTGAACTTATGCTAGTTCTTTGTACAGGCACACTACACTTCTTTTTCGCTTACAAGGTTGTACGAAGGAGTCCATGGCATCAAGTGCTTGGATACGCAGTCCCAATACTTCTATCTTCCCACACTGCATGGGTAAGTCGAATGGTTAATCTGGTAAGATGGTGCATCCTTGATATGTTATATGAGGACGTGTAGTCAGACTAGTTGTAGCCAAACACATCACACTGGCTTTCACTACAAAAAAATACACTTCCGTGATGATACGTGTTTGTCACAGTAGGTCGCGTTTTTTGTCATGCATGTACATCCATGACAAATTTATGACAGAATCAAGATAGTCATACTTGTGCTGTCGTAGAAGTGTTCCATGACATTACCAAAATTATCATCATGGAAGTGTCCACTTCCATGACGATAAATCGCGCGTCACAGAAGTGCTTTCGTCAAGGGTGAACGACACGTGGCATCCACCATAACGGAACACCGTTAAGCTATCGGGTCGGGTTTTGGATCCGATAATCCGTTAACAGCCCTGACCAATGGGGATTTTCCACGTGTAAAATCATCATTGGCTAGAGGAAACACGTGTTGGCTCATCGTTGGGACAGATGTCATCCACTCACTGGACAGAAGGCGCCTATGATACGTCGACACGTGGCACGGCCCAACAGTGGCCCATTCCTGTGAAAAGGCCGGCCCGTTTGACTTGGTCAAAAGCTGGCGGGCTGGCCCATGGAAAGCTTGTTAACGGCCTGTTCGCATATAGCCCATTTACAGCCCGCTAACCCAAGGCCCGTTACGCCCTATCCGAATTAGGCCCAGTAGCGTCATCTAGGCCATCCAATATGATTCCAGCCTGTTTTTACTTCTGGTCCATGTTGCCCATGACGTCTTTCGGCCCATATGAGGCCCTTTGTAACTCCTGGCCCATTAGCGGCCCATGCTGAAACTGGCCCGTAATGAACAATGTATTACTTTACACCCATTAACGGCCAGTGGTGAAACTGGCCCGTAATGAACAGTGTGTCACTTTATACCCATTCATGGCCCGTTATTCCATTGGGCCGCTTCCATCCCAAGTTAACTTTCGGCCTTCTGAGGCCCATTTATTCTTGGGCTCATTTCCAGCATTCGGTTACTTATGGCCCGTTACTATCATTTTCTGCTTGTGGGACAAATTCAGCCCGTCATTACAGTCGGCCCGTTTGTGGACCGTTAGTCTGTTGGGCCATTTTCATAGCATCACCAAATACGGCCTATTAACGGCCCGTTATGGTCAGCCCATAAAACGTATGATTTCCATTAAAGGCCCGTCTACGGCCCATTAAAGGCCCGTACAAGACCCATAAATGAGTCGGTGGCCCATGGATCTTACGAGACGTAGAAGGCCCATGGATCCTACGAGACGTAGAAGGCCCATGGATCCTATGAGACGTAGAAGGCCCATGGATCCGACGGCCCATGAAGGGCCATGGTCGGGCGAGTTGGCCCCCGTTTGAACGATATAGCATATTCAAAGAATTATCCTACTCAATACTATCACCTCTAAAAAGCATACACTATACAACAAAGGGATCAAGGCATACAAAGGTAGAATGATCCTACACTATACAATAAAGAAATTACAGCCAATTATACCCACTAGGCATTATGGTTCGGCACAGGTGATAATAAAGCATACACAAACAGCAAATTACATATACTGGGCAAATACAACTCATACATCATGGATGCGCATCAACTTAACTCCATTTGAACTATAATCTCTTCAGAAAATAGGATTGGCCGGATTCAGATAGCACAAATTTCAGTCTGCAAAATCTCCAATTCCTTCATGGTTACCTCAATGTATTGTTTCATTTTTTTGACTCCTGCATCTAATACCTACATGTCCAGTCTCAACTTGTTGATTATACGTTGACAATCATGTACATGTTGTCTTGCCACCTCTACTTGATGCTCGAGAACATCAGCACATTCCAATTCCAATCCATAATCATTCGGTAACGGCCATGCCGCACTGCACGCAGATCTTTGTGTTGATGTCACTTCATCCTGAAATGTTTCTATAAGTACACATGACTAGGGCAAAAATATAGTTACAACAGTGAAGCGAACAAGACACTATTTTGTACTACATGGCAAAACAGGACTAACAATAATGTTACACGTCACTTTCAAAAAAAATGTTACACGTCATGAAGCTTCAGCAGGTGATATTTTAAAAATTATAAAAAAGATAGTCTATGCAGCCTGCATACAGAAATCCCTCTTAGCTCACCAGAGGAGCATGATGTTGGGGCCCAATCGAAAACACAGACAAGTTACAAATTTAGACAACACGTTGCGTATAAGTAAGCAAGCAGTTGGCCATTCTGTGCCTCAATTAAAGTCTTAGGGAGCATAATGAACAGCAGAGGGTTTCATACAAACATACTACAGCAGGCAAAACTATGCAATAATTAGCGTAGTATAAACTAGATTGTGAGCCTCATGCAATAATAGTTGGTTAATAGACTTCAAAGCTTCAGGCACACTTCGGCAGAGTAATTAAATGGTAAGGCCTTTAATTATGTCAACTAATAGTGATACAAGTACCAAACATCAGGCATTATTATTTGGGAATCTCATTAACTAAGGACAAATAAAGCAATTGAAAAGAGAAAATTAACTATGCCTGAAACAAACAAGGAATTGAACTGTTGAGTTGCATACAGTGACTTACCTTAGCAGGTTGAAGAGGCTCAACGCAGCTCCTACTTCTCTTGCAAGGCTCCTTCCTAACATCTTGTACTTGGAAATCCTCAATCTTATCTTTATTGCACCCCCTCTGCAAGGTGACACAAACTAGTTACTCGTCTCCTTGGAAGATAAATATGCATACTTTCCCTGTGAACACAAAAGAATGAGATTATAACAAAACAACACCACATAATGAAACATGCCACATCTCTTGCACTTGCACATAATGAAATGAGCATTTACTATGTCTGCACTATGTAAAAACTAGGCATACCTACTGTAGTGTACAGCCAAACCTTTATGTCACCTATGAGTTAGACAAGGCCCCACTATAGTAGCCCTTAGTGTTTAAATCGTTGACAAGCTCTGTTAGAGTGTTAGGTCAAGAACATCAAGTAATCAAAGCAAACAGACCTAGTATGGCTGGTTGATGCAACCAAGCAATTGAACAGATGTGTGAGCAAATCTTACATATCAAGAAAAGAAGCAAAGAAGGAGGCTTAAAGACCATCACTTGACTGACCAGATTTAAGGGGCATTTAAACATCATGTGCAACGTATGAACTAACATAAACATTGCATATTCTAGATTCTACAATGGAATGCACATGTATTAGGTTATGCCATGTATGATGATGCCCAAATGTACAGATAGCAGGCAGGAGTGATTCATCATTGCACGCACAATTGAATTGCGGGTTAAGGGCTAGTTCGATTCCGCCTTTTTAGGGCATATTGTCAAAATAAGCCATAAAAGATGTAAAGAAGTCATTTTTGAGTTATGGGCTTGGGCTTAACTATTTTCGCTTTGGAGGGGGGGTGTTTCGGGTAGAACCTCACTAAAAATTGAAGGGAAGGGAAATAATGAAATGACTCTGTTGTCTGCCTATATTACACTCAAAATGCAAATGCTGACACCCGTGTCACACCTGACCCTCAAGTAAAAACAAACACGCAAGCATTCATTGCCCTGCCCGCTTGCATCTCCTCTCCCCTTTCCCTCTACCTCGATCCCCTACCTGCAGCACTAGGGTTCCTCCAGTGAGTCGTCGCCACTGGTCCCATCTGGCCTGGTCCTCGACGATGCTATGTCCAGCTAGGCTACATGGCTGGCAGGTAGGGGCAAATCTCCCTGGCTGCTCCTCCCTCTGGCGCCGCCCCTCATTCTCATGGTATCCAGCAGCTGCTCCACTGTGGTTCGTCCAACGCACTACTCCGGTGGGCGCTGCACAACTACGGTTGATGCCACACTATGGCAGAAGGCACCTTATTCCCCCTCCCCTCCTCCCAGGCCATGGCCTTGAGGTGCTGTTGAAGGGTGAGCTCATCCAACAAGGTGAGGATCTCCTATGATTTTCTACCAAATTTTCATTCTGATCCACTATACGATGAATTGCTATGAGCTGCTTCTGCTACTGCTATATGATGCATTGCTATGAGCTGCTCCTGCTGCTGCTGTATGATGAATTGCTATGAGCTGTTGCTACTGTATGATGAGTTGCTATGAGCTGCTACTGCTGCTATATGATGAATTTCTATGAGCTACTGCTGCTATATGATGAGTTGCTACAAGCTGCTCCTGCTGCTGCTATATGATAAATTGCTATGAGCTGCTCCTGCTGCTGCTATATGACGAATTGCTATGAGCTGCTCCTGCTGCTGGTATATGATGAATTGCTATGAGCTGCTGCTGGTATATGATGAATTGTAGACTGCTGCTGCTGTATGATGAGTTGCTATGAGCTGCTGCTGCTATATGATGCTTTCAGGTGGTGCTGCTATACGATAATAACCAGCCACTTGGACCATCAAATTTCAATAAATAATTGTTCTTCATTTAAATGTGGGTCATGCGTTCTTCGTTTAAATTAGGCAATGGGATCTCTATGGAAAACATTGACCAAAGTAGATTGTGCCAAGTAGATGGTATCATTGTATTTGCATTTTGAGCAAATAGTGATGGTCTGTTTTCTTATCATATTAATTACTGCACTGGGTTCAATTTGTGATGTTTGCAAGTCAAATTAATTTCCATATGGGCAGCAAAATGAAAAAAATATAATGCAATCTAGACTTTCCACTGATCATATCAAAGATAAGCTGAAAACGCAATGAAAAGAACTGGTTGGCTTATTACATGGAGCTTATATTCACAGGTGCTTATTTTCTTAGGATAACTCGTAATAACTGTCCCTAAGAAACTTGGCTAATAGAACTGGCATACAAATAACATGTCACGATGATTGCAATGGAGGAGTGACGTACTATAGCACACTGTATAGGCTCACCGCTACCTCTCCTTTTTTGCGATGTTCCATGAAATTGGCACATACATCTTGTACTTTTTCATTGTGTAACCCTATCTACAAGTTGACACAGCTAATTTCAGACATCTCTACATGATACTACATTGCATATCCCTTGCGTATATTTAAACCACCAATTAACGATTGTGTGTGTACCATAAACTAGCCATCACTCTATATGCTGGACTAGCAGGCACTCTAAGGGAGCCTAATGTAGTGCACTGGAATTCCTATATGGCACCTACTATTTTGTGTAATGTACTGCCCCTGTTCCTAAATATATGTCTTTGTCGAGATTCCAGTATGGACCACATAAAGATGTATATAGATCCATTTTTGAGTGTAGATTCACTCATTTTGCTCCGTATGTAGCCTATAGTGGAATCTCTAGAAAGACTTATATTTAGGAACGGAGGTATGAGGTAGTATCATGTACGACATCTACATATATCTAATTCAGCAACCAGTAGTAGAAATCATTGTCTGCACATAGGGATTACTGGTCGAAAATCCTAGCAAAGCACGCAGGCAGGCATAGAACAATACAAGAGAGAGAGACGCGCTTACAAGATCATAGCAATGCCTCAGTCCAGGATCTTGGTTGGCCAAGCTGTTAGATCCAGAAGAAACATCGTCCTTCTAGTTTTTGCCAGTTGCATAACAGGTAACAGCGAGCGGTTAGTATATTTGAAGTACATCGGGCAGGTGATGCTGGACGGGTTTAAAGGTGACAAGTACCTAGGCTGTGGCGGGTGCTTGGCATCTCTCCAGACGGTGGGAATCAGGTTAGAAACGTCAAGGGTGATGACGCTGTGCTGGCTGTCGGGGTCCGGTAAGGAGATCTAGAATCGTCGAGTAGGGTGTTTGTGGAGCGGCTCTGGTAGGGTGGACTACAGTGTGGGCGAAGAGGATATGTGGCCGTGGACGAGGGCGTAGGTGAAGCTGCTCCGGTGGTTGGGTTAAGGATGGTGTCGATGACGCGGATCTGCTATCGTGGACGGGGCGTCAGAAGCTTCTCCGTTGGTTGGGTTAAGGATGGTGTCGACGATGCGGATCTGTGGCCGTGGACGGGGTGTCAGAAGCTTCTCCGGTGGTTGGGTTAAGGGTGGTGTCGACGATGCGGATCTGCGGCCGTGGACGGGGCGTCAGAAGCTGCTCCGGTAGGTTGGATGAGGGTGCGAGGAAGCGGATCTGAGGCCGTGGACTTGTGAGTTGGCAAAGCGGCCCCGGTAGGGTTGAGAATGGTATAAGCGAAGCTACTCCGGTAGGGTTGACGATGGTGTCGGCGAAGCGGCTCCGGTAGGATTGAGAAAGGTGTCGGCGAAGCGGCTCCGGTAGGGTTGAGGAAGGTGTCGGCAAAGAGGATCAGAGGCCGTCGACGGGGGCATCGGTGGGGCGGCTTCGGGGGGTGTGGACGAAGCATCTCCGGTGGGGATTACGAATGAGCCGCTGCAGATGCGCGACGGTTGGTGAGAGTACCGGCGAAGCAGATCTGGCACCATGGACAAGGCCGGCACTGAATGGGCTGTGGTACAGTGGTCAATGAGCAGTCTACTTGTTTCTAGGGGAGGTGGGAGGGGTAAATGTGGCCGGAGAAGCAACTCCGGCGAGGTGGACGCCGCTGGCAGTGAATGGGCTATGGTACGCCGGTGGATGAGCAGTCTAGGGTTTCGAGAGGGGAGGGGAGAAAGGGCGATGAAGTACAGACGGTGTGATGTAAGATGCTCTGGTGCTGTGGAGTTAGTCGTTTTTGCAGGAGGGGGTGAGGAAATGGGGGTGCTGTGTAGTGGGGGAACCAGAAGTTACCAAAGCAGCCCCGACCTATCATGTAGATGAGGGCGGTATTGTAACTGTTGGTCTCCATGCACCAAGGACAAAAGGGGGATTTCGCATGCTAAAGACTAAGGTGGCGGAAATTTTAGAAGGAGGCGGGAGATTTTGCCGCCCGCGGGATCGTTTGTATCTAGTTTCAACTAATTTTGGACTGTGCTAGCGGGAAGGTCATGCTAGACTGTGTACACAGGGCACGTGTCAGCAGTTAATAACTGGTGTGAAGTCCACCCCAGAAAAAAAGACAATAACTCGGGATGATGCGCCGATAACTTGGACGTTCACACGGGCACGGCCAACCATACGGGTGTAGTGGCACATTCACAAAAAAGGGATCAAACGCTCAGCCTATGTATTTCTCGTGTAAATAGATAATTTAGTGCCATTGGTTATTTACTTTAAACATATATGCATTGACGTGTTAGTGTAGAGGCGCACAAAAAGAAATGGATATTGTAGTCAGCTACTTAAAAGTGTTACCTCATATGATTACATAGCCTCCATTTCATAAATTGCGTACCCATTGAATTCATATATGAATATTACATATATTACTTCCAAATAGAAACGTAAATCATCCAAGACTAATGAATTTGAATGCAAGAGTAACAATGGTGCATGTACATGATAGCTACATTGGTTGTTTGAAGAAACATCACTGTAACTTTGGCATGCACAACTGAAAATGTTTATTTAAATAGAAAAAAATGTGATATGTGAGTGTCCAATCTTTATAGCGTTGAATCGGTATTGTACATTTGGCCACGATACGAAGTAGATATTGACCTATGTTCAAGCGATGCACGTCCACGATCGCTAGACAGTGATACGTGAATGAATTGTGCAATCTCTCTCACACGCATACATATCTCATTTCCCTGTGGGCAACGGAATCACACGCGCGCACTTCGTGTATTTCTCTCCCTCCGTCAGGGTTAAATTCGTCTTTCTACCCCGTCCTACAAGTCTCTCACGCAGAAACACACATGCTCTCTATGTCTAACGCGCCCACCCCTTTAATTCCGCCCACCCACAACCACTAATGTCTCAAAGTATAATAATGTCTCTCACACATATGCAATCTACCTATCCCTTAATATAGCTAGATATGTGTCACACAAACTCCTCCTCCCTACTAGCAAGATGCCCATGCGTTGCACGAAACATCAAGATGCATTTGTATGAGAAGTTTATCTTGTAGAAGAAAAGGATGAACGAGGGAATGCCTTATTTGCAAATGCGGAGAGGGGTGTGGGTATATTTTTGCAAAATTGCCATAGTTTCCTTCCTGTCCGTCGGGTATAAATCGGATGGCCTATATTGCAGGATGGCAGGAACACCATCATCACCAACTCTGTTTTTTATAAGAGTAGAGATATGTGAGTGTCACTGACCCCCCCCCCCCCAACACACACCCACACTTCCCAACACCGAAGGAGTAGGGTGACACCTCGATCTTGATACTAATCTATCGACTGGCTTCTCCCTCGAACATACACACACACACACACACTACCCGACACCAAAGGAGTAGAGTGGCACATCGATCTTGATAATAATCTATCTACTCCTCTTTCAAACACACACACACACACACACTCGCTAGTTGTGCCTCTGTGCCTACCGCGCACACTCTCGATACGTCTTTCTCTCTCTCCCCCCAACAATGACAGCAGAAGGGTGACAACTCGATCTGATCATAATCTGTCAATTGGTTTCTCTCTCAAACATTGTCTCTCGGTGCCTCGCTCGGTAGCCCCCTCGATATGTAGACTTCTCGCGCGCGCACAGTTGTAGTGACGATGACGCTGAACCCAGTGTGTCTTGTTTTTACCGGCCTCATGTGATACTTTTCACCCTGTTTTCTGTTAATTAACAAGGCAACCTTTTCTTTGTTACTACTAGTGAATATGAAATCATTCGGGGCAGACATAGAATATATCACTTCAACCCAATTATCGCAGCAACTATTTTAAAAGAAATTAGCTAGCTGCCCGTGCGTTGCACAGAACATCAAGATGCATTTGTATGAGTAGTTTATCTTGTGAGAGAAAAGGTTGAACGAGAGAAGGCCTTATTTGCGAATGTGGAGAGACGTGTGGGTATATTTTTGCAAAATTGCCATAGTTTCTTTCCTATCCGTTAGATATAAATCCTATGACCTATATTGCTGCAGGATGGCATGCATACCATCATCACCAACTCTGTTTTCTACTCCCTCCGTCCAAAAATACTTGTCATCAAAATCGATAAAAAGAGATGTATCTAAAACTAAAATATGTCTAGATACATTTCCTTTTACCCATTTTGATGACAAGTATTTCTGAACGGAGGGAGTATTTGCCTTTTTAGAGATTTCAACAAGTGACTATGACCGGACCTTACCAATATACTCAAA
The DNA here is from genome assembly GCF_002162155.2 of Triticum dicoccoides. Taxonomy (NCBI): domain Eukaryota; kingdom Viridiplantae; phylum Streptophyta; class Magnoliopsida; order Poales; family Poaceae; genus Triticum; species Triticum dicoccoides. Next base: position 107,099,391 of record NC_041390.1, read on the forward strand.
AAATTAGTCCATAATTTTGATGTTACCCTCTTTTCTTGGCGGTGCAGTACCATCTGGATACCTCATAAATAAATAAAGTACTACATAATACTAATATATGATACATGGTGCAGGAGTACTAAGTATTATTAATACAGTTTTGCTAGAACTCATCTAGATGAGATATAATTTGGTCTCATTCATCTTTTATAGCCATTGGATGTGATGCTATATAAGATGCATGTGTGCTGACGTGGGTTGTATTTGTTCTTGTGCAACGAACTGACCACTACATGTCATGTTTGATAGTCTCAAGTCATTAAAAGCATACAAGCCCCACATCTCTTCTTGGTTGATTCCTCTATTTATGTCAAAAAATAAGGAACAACGTGAGAGTTAATGCACCACGCCTATGTGTTTACTATTTGGTTTTCGTAAGATGACTTAATACTCACCTAGATGGAGGGAGTATTCAATTTGACAGCAGGCGGCGCAGTTCCCGATATGGCTTTAATGCAGACGAGGGAGGGAGTAGCGGTTCCCAATATGTTGAACGACCAATGCATCCTCCTTCAATTAATGCATGAGGGAAGTAATGGGAGGAGGTCCGGGAAAAGAGGTTGCATGATGTGAATGCAGCCCTCAGACTAGCCACAATGGAGAGTAATATACACTAGTAATATACACATATTCCTAGACTATGTTACTACCTTCATAGTGGGTAGTAACTTAAGTGTGGTAACATGTAAAGATTCATTTATTAGGTTATAGACTCATATTGCGTTGAGACATGTGATGTTACAGTAACTAGCTAAGTTACTACAACTACCTCTCTCCTCATTAACTCATTGCCACATAAGTAAATTTGCTGAGTTGGACTCGATGTTACTGCTGAAGTTACTTCCACTGTGGCTAGTCTCATTGCCCTCATATAAAGGCGCCCCTCCATTCCAATGCATCTACCAGATCATACGCACCTAAGCATTTGCCTATGCACCTACACTAAGCGCAAAAGAGCTCACTCCAGACCCATGGCGGCGATGCTCGTGAGCGGCCAGCGGCTGCGCCAGATGGACCACGACGCCGGCCTGCAGCATGGCATCGAGGATCATCTCCAGACGGTGTTGGAGACCAGATGGTGGATGGCCGCCTTCGACGCCAACTACGACTCTTAGTTGGACCAGATGATCATTGCCACCAGCAACAAGTTCACCGTCCTCAAGAAGCTCGCGGACGACATCGCCGTACTTCTCCAGCCCACGCGCCCGGGCTCCTCATTGCCTGCCACCCTAATCGGCCTCCATGGCTGGAACCTCTTTCAAGCACTGGTGGCCCTGCGATTGCCCGCCGACGCCACAAAGAATGTCCACCTGGAGGTCGCGCTCGCCGCGAGGCGCCTCGCCCTGCAAGAATTCATCGACCTACACATCCACATGTTCGAGGAAATCATGTACGTACGTATCTACAAGGCCAGTGAGGACGCTGCGACGTTGGCCTTCCTCAACCGGCTGGAAGCCTTGGATGCCTTTGCTGAGAAGTACCTCAATCTCGCCACAAAAGCCGCCACTCCTTAGCCGCCGGTCGGATGAAAATTCGATGGTGCGGGAGTACAGATTGGAGCACAGCAGCGAAGCAGGCAAACCGCGTCCAATCGGGTATGTCTGTGGTAGAAAGTTGATGGTCGCCGCAGTTCACCTGGCCCGCATGTCATGCACACAAAGGCAGAGGAGCGGTGGGGCCGAGAGGGATGAGGGGCATGTCGGGGGGATGAGGATCCCCTGACGCGAACAATCCAACCATTCTGTCACTGACATGTGGGACCCATAAGCGTGGGTCCCACCTGTCAGCGAAGGAAAGGCAGGGCAAGGTAGTGATAGCCACGTCAGAGGATCCATGTCCACGTCGGGGGACGTCGTGTCGTGGGTTGGAGCGGTGTCGTGGGAATCGTATGTGGGTGTGACAGTTGTTGAAACAAGAAACGTGATGGTCGCTGTGGTTCAACTTCCATGGACAAGCTGTCATGTCTGCTGACACATGTATATCAAAACTAGAGCATTTATATTTCAAGCACGTGAACAAGTATTATTCTACTACTTTGGATCCATTGCAACGCACGGGCCAGCACATTGGTAGTAGTAGTGTCCATCTCTATCTCTAGATGCCTTCCCTCGTTCATCCTTTTCTCTCACAAGATAAACTACTCATACAAATGCATCTTGATGTTCCGTGAAATGCACGAGGATGTTTCCTTGGGGGTCTCTCCAGCTCGGCGTGGCCGTAGTTGCAAGTTGACGCACCTTAAGATACCGACGTTGAGGGGCACTCGGATTTCCTCCGATGAGCAGGTAAGATGAGTTTGATCACATAGTAAATGCATTCTAAAGACTACTTCCATGTCCATTTCCAAATTCTCCCCCTGCCCACTGTTTCACGGGTTAGGCTCGGTGCGAGTGGAGATTGGCTTGCATATGTATGGGGTTTGGATGCAAATGAAGACGAATGGGAGGTGAAGAAGCCGAGGAGAATTGGTTCCTGATGGAGAACTAAATGGGAGAAGTGGCGTGCAGGCAGTTGATTAGACGGCTTGGTAGACTAAACGAAAAGGCTATGCGGGTAGACTGATGAGTCGTACCTGTTCGGACGTGCCCATCCTTCCTGATAGGTGGGACTATTGGTGTCAAAACTGGCGGATCTCGGGTAGGGGGTCCCGAACTGTGCGTCTAGGCCGGATGGTAACAGGAGGCAGGGAACACGATGTTTTACCCAGGTTCGGGCCCTCTTGATGGAGGTAAAACCCTACGTCCTGCTTGATTAATATTGATGATATGGGTAGTACAAGAGTAGATCTACCATGAGATCAAGGAGGCTAAACCCTAGAAGCTAGCCTATGGTATGATTGTTGTATATGGAGTTGATTGCCTACGGACTACAACCCTCCAGTTTATATAGACACCGGATAGGGTTAGGGTTACATAGAGTCAGTTACAATGGTAGGAGATCTTGAATATCCGCATCACCAAGCTTTCCTTCCACACCAAGGAAAGTCCCATCCGGACACGGGACGAAGTCTTCAATCTTGTATCTCCATAGTCCAGGAGTCCGGCTGAAGGTATAGTCCAGCTACCCAAACACCCCCTAATCCAGGACTCCCTCAGTAGCCCCTGAACCAGGCTTCAATGACGACGAGTCCGGCACGCAAATTGTCTTCGGCATTGCAAGGCGGATTCCTCCTCCAAGTCCTTCATAGAAGATTGTAAACACCAAGAGTAGTGTCCGGCTCTGCAAAATAAGCTTCCACATATTGCCATAGAGAGAATAATATTAACACAAATCAAATCTGCTGACGTATTCCGCAGTGCGTCAACACACTACAGCCAAGTCCTTCACTCGAATCGTTTTCACTTTTCCACCTCAGCGTGTTTTGCAAGGCGGTTTCCTTGGCACGTCTTGTCGAAGCAGAGATCATGTACCCCCCTTTTATGGGATTCTCATCAATACGGACGTGGGTAACCCAACCGCGCCACTTATCACTGCGCTTGGGAGGCAAGCGAGTTTTACTAGGCAGGTGGGGACGCACAACCGCATTCGCCCATATAAGGGGACAAGGATCCACCTTTTTACCTACGCCTTCTTCCTCCTTTGCCTATCCATCTCCTGCGCACCCAAGCTCCAGCGCCCAAGCCCGCACTTCCTACCTCAACCCTCTCCAACAATGTCCGGAGTGGGAGGCAAGTGGATGGTCTCCTCCATCACGGAGGGCCAGGTCAAAAGGTTAAGGAAGGCCGGATACCTGTCAAAGGACATCACGCACCGGCTTCCCGAAGAGGGGCAGCTTCTTCCCACCCCAAGGCCCCATGAGAGGGTAGTATTTCTCCCCCACTTCCTCCCCGGACTGGGTTTTCCACTCCACCCATTTGTCCGGGGGGTTATGTTCTACTACGGCCTGGATTTCCACGATCTGGCTCCGAACTTCATCCTCAACATCTCGGCGTTTATCGTCGTGTGCAAGGCTTTTCTCCGCGTCCACCCCCATTTCGGCCTCTGGCTCAAGACCTTTAACGTCAAGCCCAAGGTGGTGCGCGGCAGCCAGGCGGAGTGCGGAGGCGCCATGGCGGGCAAGATGGCCAACGTCCTATGGTTCGAGGGCTCTTTCGTGGAGACCCTAAAGGGATGGCAATCCGGGTGGTTTTATATCACCGTGCCACGCGATCCGAAATGGACCGCAGCCCCCGAGTTCAGATCCGGACCCCCCACGCAGCTTATGTCCTGGAAAGAGACGGGCCTGTCGTGGGGTGACAAAAAAGAGGTGACCGGATTGCAAACATGCATCCAGTCCCTGGTGAACAAGCCAATCCGACTTGTTAATGTAATCCAGGTTATGCTCGTCCGCCGGATCCTCCCGTGCCAACAACGGGATTTTAATCTGTGGGAGTTCGACCCGGCGCAGCATCAAACCCTCAGCAGGCTCTTCGACACGACGTACGAAGACGCCTGGAAGATGCTATTCAAGGGCACCGAGGCTCCCGCATCCGCTTCCGAGGACCGCGGATACAGCTTGCAGCGTCACGCTAGCGTGGTATGCCATCTACACCTTTTACAGGATGTTAAGCTTTTTTCATAGTTTGACTCTATGCGGGATTTAAACTCCCTTACCTTTGACAGGCTTGGCGGGCGATATCCGGACCGATTAACTGTCCGGCTCCGCTGCCCGAAGACCCAGCCCCAGCTCTACTAACAAAGCTGCTGGTTCTAGCGCCTTATGTGGTGCCGGAGAAGAAGGCCAAGAAGAAGAAGACCACGGGGACTCGAAAGAGTGCCCGCAACATGGTGGTGTCGGACTCGTCATCTGACGAGTCCGAGACGCCCTCCTCCCGCGAAAATGAGGAGGAGGAAGAAGAAAACTCTCCCCCCCCCAGCGGAGGGAGGAGAGAAGAGGAAGGCCGCCCCAATGGGGGAGGCCGAGGGGTCTAGGAAAAGGAAGACCCCTCCGCCGGACTACGCCCCCAACACCGAAGAGGGCAAAGAGGAGTGGCCAAACAGGGCCAAGCGTTCGGCAAAATCGTAAGTTCGGATATCAGAGTAACTCGTGATGTTCCTTTGTTGCGCAGCTTTCCCTAATGTCGAATGTAATTATGCAGTCCGCCCCGGGCCGAATTCGACAAATCGTCGGGCGGCTCCCTGGACTCATCGGACATGAACACAGTTCCACCCGCTGTATCCCCCCGCACTGCAGACGACGCCGAAGTGGCGTCACGACAAGCTCCAGGGCAGGAGGAGGTGGTCCCGGAGGAGCCGCAAGGCAACCTCCCGGACTCCAGGAGTGAAGGGGATAAGGCTCCCCGGGGCTCTAAGTCCGGCTTTGTGCCGGACACCGCGCCGGAATCAGTTCCGGACCGCGGTAGGCGAACTCCTTCCAAGAAGAGCAAGCCTTCTGAGCCGGTGGCCTCCGTCCAACCGGAGGTGCCGAACAATCTGCTGCAGGTGCTTGACGACGCCTCCATCGACGAGGGGCACCGTACTATTATGAGTACGGTGATCCAGAAGGTTCAATCCGCCAAGGGCGGACTGACTGAAGCTTGCGCTAGCCTTCTAACAGGCTTCGAGGTAAGTAAAAATATGTAAAAATATTACCGCATAGACAGTAGCCCCTGATGCTCTATTTGGCGTTCGGAAAGAAAAGCCGAATAGAGGATCTATTAAATTTCGCAGGAGTCTAAAAAAAGAGTCAATATGCGTATGCAGGCTTCGCTGCTATCCACCGCCGCACTGACTCCGGAGGTGGGTGTCCTGAAGCAGGATCTCGAGCGGACCGAGCAAGAGCTCGGCCTTGCCAAGCGGCGGCTCGAGGAGGAAGAAGGTAAGAAATACCTTAAAGAAAAAGTGCCTATAAAAAGGCTTGCTTGCAAAAAAGAGTAACAGGATTGTACTGCTTATTGTAGGGGCCACGACTGAGGTGGCGACCCTTAAGCAGGCGCTGTTTGAGGCCGAAAAGAAAACGGCCGCGGAGCGCACCGAGCGAGACAGACTTGGGGCTCAGGTCGGCGAGGTGCAGCGAGAGCTGCAGGCTCTCATGAAAAAACATGAGAGTTTGGAGCTGGAGTCGAAGGCGCAAGCATCCAAGCTTGCAACGGCCCTAGAGGCTGCCAAGTCTGCCAAGGCCGAAGCCCAAAAGGCCCTCCAAGAGTTGGAGGAGATGAGGAAGATAGCAGCGGGTAAGGCATTCTTTATGCAAAGCAGAAATATAAAAGTGAACTACCTGTTACTTACCCGAATCTGAAGCTCTCCAGGGGCATTCGCAGATCTTCCCCGCAGCGTATCCGATGCCGCCGCATTCTACCAAGCTGAAGAGGGCAGCTCGACAGAGAAGGTGTTCTGGTCTCAGTATTCTGAAGCCGGACACCCTGTGCCCTTGAGCGACCAGCTGAAGCAGCTGGTCGAGCTCCACAAGGCGGCCGAGCAGGCCATGAAGGGCTTCATGGTTCGGCTGTGGCCCGGAGAGGCCCTGCCTGGGAGCTATTTCGGGCTGGTGCTGCGGCTGGTGGAGGCCTGTCCGAGGCTTGAGGTCATCAAGCGCTCCGTCTGCATCGAAGGTGCCCGTCGGGCCCTTGCCCATGCAAAGGTGCACTGGGGTAAGCTGGACGGTGAGAAGCTTGTGAAGGACGGGCCGCCGCCGGGGAAGGAGCATCGCAAGCCCGAGAACTACTACAAGGATGTTCTTGCAGGTGCCCGCCTTGTGGCGGATGAATGTACCAAGGATGTGATATTTGAATGAACTCGCTCGTGTTTATCCTGTGCGCTGAAAACTTGTTCATATGTGTTAAGCAATGCTTATTGAATTTAAAATATTACTTTCTGTGCGGCCGTTTATCAAAAATTGAGAGATGGCCAGTCGTCGGCTTCTGCCCCCGTGCCACTAGTGCTGGGGTGTTCGGGATAAACCTGAGCGCTCTTTTTCCCATAGTTGGGTCCTTCAAGGGAGGCGCTCAGCACAACGAACCAGGCAATCGGACTATAATGCTTGAACACTCTCACTTAGCCATAGAACTCTATAATTTTAAATTTCGGCGAAGCCCTTAGTTCGGAAGACCGAGTTCGGGGCGCTATCCACGCCTTGGCCGGACAAAGCCAGCTCCTCGCTCGAAGCGGCATAAGACTTTAGGGACTCGAAAAACCTCTCGAACAGCGACCGGTCTCTCGCCACATCATGACAGTCAGTTTTAGCTTTCTCCACTGAGGTGCTTAACCCAGCTGAACCGGGGCACAATCGCAGTGGTTCTCCTAGTGCTACCTTAGCTGATAGAGCGGAACGTAAGGCACCAAAACATAGGAGCCGGGAAAACCCAACTATTGACCCAAATCATGATTCGGAGCCGATGCATATAGTGTTATAAGTTCGGGGTGCCGAACTTGTGAAAGTGTACGGACTTCTCACACCATTATGAGGGGTACTGAAGCCCCTGGCGTGTTTGCCGTACCATGGTGTACGGGTGCAATCATGTCATTTAATAAACATAAATGTGAGAAGAAGATAATGCAAAAAATAGACAAGAAGCTAAGCATTGTTTATAGAGAGGCTATTTATCAAAGCCGAACGATACAAATAGTGCGGTAAGCAAAAGATATTGGACTGTTTAGTATGTCCTGACCAGGGGTAGGCCGCGGAATTGTATTTTAAAACAGGTATACCGCTCGTAACAGAGACCACCTGGGAGTTCCATAATGCGGCATGGCTTGTCTGCCTCCGTGGATCTTGCATCGTTTGTGCGGCAGTCGAATTGCCGAACAGGTCGTCCGAAGTATGGAGTCCTGAAAGTAAGAAAAAATTAAAAAAAAGAATCCGGCAGCCCCTAGTACGTTTTAAGCCGTGTTTTGGGCATGCCATTATTGTGCCCCTTCCCCTGTGCCCATGGTATTTCAAGGGCGTATTTATGTACACGAGGTACTGGTTTTGCTATGTCACGAGAGCTAGGGTTGGGGCTGCATTGCTACGCTTGCTCAGAGTGTGGCAGGCGGTCCGACTGTGGGTTACTCCGGGCGCGCTTGGCAGTGTCTGGCTTTTTAATGGCCGGGCTGGAGAATTGCCTGAGAAGGCTACTTTGTACCTTCGCTGCGAGAGACGTCATATGCTCCTCCGTACGGAGAGAGCGCTCGATGTTTTCGTTGACCGTAATTACTCTTCGAGGGCCTGGCATCTTGAGCTTGAGATATGCGTAGTGCGGCACCGCATTGAACTTTGCGAATGCGGTTCGTCCGAGCAGGGCGTGATAACCACTGCGAAACGGGACTATATCGAAGATTAACTTCTTCGCTTCGGAAATTGTCCGGGGATCCGAAGACCACGTCAAGTGTTACTGAGCCTGTATAGTTGGCTTCTACACCTGGTATAACGCCTTTAAAGGTCGTTCTTGTGGGCTTAATCCTTGATGGATCTATGCCCATTTTCCGCACTGTATCCTGATAAAGCAGGTTCAGGCTATTGCCGCCGTCCATGAGGACTCTTGTGAGATGAAATCTGTCGATGATTGGGTCAAGAACCAATGCGGCAAACCCGCCATGACGGATGCTAGTGGGATGGTCCCTTCGATCAAAAGTGATCGGGCAGGAGGACCATGCGTTGAACTTTGGGGCGATTGGCTCCATCGCGTATATGTCCCGTAGCGCACGCTTCTGCTCCCTCTTGGGAATGTGGGTTGCGTATATCATGTTCACCGTCCGCACTTGTGGGGGAAAGCCCTTCTGTCCATTGTTGTTCGGCGGCTTGGGCTCCTCGTCATCGCTGTGCAGCCCCTTGTCTCTGTTTTCGGCCCTTAACTTGCCTGCCTGCTTGAACACCCAACAATCCCTATTAGTGTGATTGGCTGGCCTTTCGGGGGTGCCATGTATCTGGCACAAGCGATCGAGTATTCGGTCCAAACTGGACGGGCCCTGAGTATTCTTTTTGAATGGCTTTTTCCGCTGACGAGATTTATAGCCTTTGAATCCGGCATTGACTGTCGTGTCTTCATTGCTGTTGCTGCTAACGCGGCATTTTTGCTTATTCCGACGTGCCCTGCCACTTTTGTCCTTGGTATCTGAATTACCAGGGTTCTTTGATAAGTTGTTACTGCGAGCTAGCCAGCTGTCTTCTCCCGCGCAAAAGCGGGTCATGAGTGTCGTGAGGGCTGCCATGGATTTCGGCTTTTCCTGTCCCAGGTGCCGGGCAAGCCACTCATCGCGGATGTTATGCTTGAAGGCTGCTAGGGCCTCTGCGTCTGGACAGTCGACTATCTAGTTTTTCTTTGTTAGGAACCGTGTCCAGAATTGTCTGGCCGATTCCTCTGGCTGCTGAATTATGTGGCTTAAGTCGTCGGCATCCGGTGGTCGCACGTAAGTGCCCTAGAAGTTGTCGAGGAATGCGGCTTCCAGGTCCTCCCAAGAATCGATTGAGTCTGCTGGCAAGCTGTTAAGCCAATGCCGGGACGGTCCTTTAAGTTTGAGCGGGAGGTATTTGATGGCGTGTAGATCATCGCCGCGTGCCATGTGGATGTGAAGGAGATAATCCTCGATCCATACCGCCGGATCTGTTGTGCCATCGTATGATTCGATGTTTACGGGTTTGAAACCCTCTGGGATTTTATGATCCATTACTTCATTCGTGAAGCATAGCGGGTGTGCGGCGCCTCTGTACTGGGCTATATCACGACGCAGCTCGGAAGAGCTATGTCTTTTGTGTTCGGCCCGGTCGGATTTGTTGTATCCGGAGTGAGGATCATTGTTGCATGCCGTAGGGCGCCTGCGCGATCCGTAGATTGATCTTGTTTGTCTTGCCTTATCCTCCAGTATGTCTCGCAGGTCGGGCGCATTTTCTCGTGCCTTAGTTGAGCGGCGTCGGGGCATGGCTTGGGTGGAGGGCCGAGAGGCCTCTCTGTCGCGGCCGCGAGGTGGCCGGTCTGCCATGTCATGCGCTGGTGATGTAGGTGCTTCCTCCTCTGATCAGGGTAGCAGCCTGCGCTTCGGGTAACTCTTGGAGGGGTGTTCGAGTTCATACTCTTCAGCCGCAAGGACTTCAGTCCATCTGTCAGCTAGCAAATCTTGGGCAGCTCTAAGCTATTGCTGCTTTTTCTTGAGGCTGCTTGCCGTGGCTAAAAGCCTGCGTTTAAAACGCTCTTGTTCGGCAGGGTCTGATGGTATGACGAATTCGTCGTCATCGAGGCTTGACTCGTCTTCGGAGGGAGGCGTATAGTTATCATGCTCGACCTCTCGGTCTGCCGCTCTCTCATGAGGGCTGGCTTCTCCATCTTCCTGTGCCGAATCTTGCTGAGGTGGGTGTTCTTCGGCGCTATCCGGGGTAGTATTATCTCCCGTGCCGGAATCACCGTTTTTGCTTTGGTGGGATTTAGAGCGGCGCCGCTGACGCCGGCGCTTTGGCTGTTTCTTGGGGGCGTCATCCCCCACTATTCCATCGCCATCTCCATCTTTTGGAGTATCCACCATATATATGGCATATGACGAGGTGACCTTCCAGCGCCCTATAGGTGCTGGTTCCTATTCGTCTCCTACATCGTCGTCCATGCCGTCGATGTCTTCGGAGCCGAAGTCAAGCATGTCGGTTAGATCGTCGACAGTGGCTACAAAGTGGGTGGTGGGTGGGCTTTGAATTTCCTCATCGTCCGTGTCCCACCCTCACTGACCGTAGTCCGGTCAGGGCTCTCCTGATAAAGAGAGAGACTTAAGAGAATTCAGGATGTCGCCAAAAGGCGAATGTTGAAAGATGTCTGCGGCGGTGAACTCCATTATCGGCGCCCAATCGGATTCGATTGGCAGGGTTGCGGGGGGTTCGGAGTCCGGGGAGGAGTCCGGATCCTCGGAGTCACGGGTCGTGCAGAGTGTGGGGCTAGCGTTCGGCTCGATCACTTTTGGGATCGCAGCCCCCGAGGTGACGTCCAACCGCTCATCCTTGATTGGCGCAATAGGCTCCGAGTTAGGGGTCGGAACCGATGCGTGTGCGGCCTCCAGGACACTGTCCGGGGGCAGAGCTAGATCATGCCCCTCGAGATAGTGTGGCGCGGTTGGCCGTGGCTCGAGCCCGTCGAAGATCAAGTCTCCGCGGATGTCAGCTGTGTAGTTTAAGCTTCCAAACCTGACTTGATGGCCAGGGGCATAGCTTTCGATCTGCTCCCGGTGGCCGAGCGAATTGGCCCGCAGAGCGAAGCTGCCGAAGACGAAGATCTGTCCGGGGAGAAAAGTCTCACCCTGGACCGCATCGTTGTTGATGATCAAAGGAGCCATCGGGCCTAAAGGCGACGACACAGAGGAACTCTCAATGAAAGCACCAATGTCGGTGTCAAAACCGGCGGATCTCGGGTAGGGGGTCCCGAACTGTGCGTCTAGGCCGGATGGTAATAGGAGGCAGGGAACACGATGTTTTACCCAGGTTCGGGCCCTCTTGATGGAGGTAAAACCCTACGTCCTGCTTGATTAATATTGATGATATGGGTAGTACAAGAGTAGATCTACCACGAGATCCAGGAGGCTAAACCCTAGAAGCTATCCTATGGTATGATTGTTGTATATGGAGTTGATTGCCTACGGACTACAACCCTCCGGTTTATATAGACACCGGATAGGGTTAGGGTTACATAGAGTTGGTTACAATGGTAGGAGATCTTGAATATCCGCATCGCCAAGCTTGCCTTCCACGCCAAGGAAAGTCCCATCAGGACACGGGACAAAGTCTTCAATCTTGTATCTTCATAGTCCAGGAGTCCGGCTGAAGGTATAGTCCGGCTACCCGAACACCCCCTAATCCAGGTCTCCCTCAGGGACCTATGCAAAATTATAAAAAATATGTCGTAGTTTTTTTGAGCGCGTGAGTGGGAGACACAACATTCTTTGGTTAAGGAATACTCCCTCCGTTTTGGTGAGTATAAGTCACCTTATGAAAATCAGGTTTTCCTAAAACCTTTAGGCATGGAGCGTTAACTTCCTACTCGATCCCCTCCCAGCCTCGTTAGCCAGCGTTCTCTTCCTATGCTTCCGTGTTATACCTTTCCATTTTTCCTCTTCTCAAGTGTGGAACGATCTGCATGCCGCCCTTGATGCACCAGAACAACCACTGCATGCATCGTGGTAGGGCATTGATTGGGCATGCACGAGAATTTGGTTTTGCTCGCAATATGGATGATACCTGAACGATGAAGTGAACAGGCATTATAGCATGGGAGACCTATTTCCGCTATACAATACTGGAGTACTCATGTTCCTACTACTACTAGTAATAGTAGTAGTAGTAGTACAACTGTGGTACACTTGATGGTCAAAATACTATTCATCTGGTCCTCACAGTGAAGTGACAACACCCTGCGCCTGACACTAGTCCAGGCGGCGTGTTCGGGTTACCAAAGTCAGCCACACCCTATGCACTGTGCGGTCTGTCACCGCCGCTGTACAGCACATTGGCGCCTCACCTCGTCTCCCTCTCCGCTCCCATAGCACCAATCCATCTCCATCACCTTCTCCGTCTCCGTCTCCATCTCACTGTGCCCCCGTGTACCGTCGCCGCACTCGCCTCCCCCAGTACCACTATTCCCTCGCTAGCCGCTCCAGCACCGACATCCTTCTCCCCCGTAAATCAAGCCCCCTTCCAAACTCCACAATGGTCGAACGCAAACCGCACAACATCCATATGAGCCGCGATTGGAGCAATCTCCCCAGTGACATCCTCGACCTCTGTTGTTCGTGTATGGATATGTTGAGCGCCCTGCGGCTGGCTGCATGCTAGAGGGACATGCACACGGCCATCGTCGAAGCGAGGCCTAAGCTTTTCAAGCCACCCTGCTTGTTGCTATCTGGTCTTGCGAGATTGGCTCACCATGATACGGAGGCGTGCATGATGCCCCTCGACTTCAATCCAATCTCCATTAGCCGAAACTTCTTTGCAGGTATGTAGTGGGTCGCCATACATCATTTCCCTCGACATCAATCCGATCACCATCGCCTAAAACTTCTTGGCAGGTATGTACTGGGTCGACATGAACTCCCACTGGATGGCTGCCTTCAGAGAAGATGGTAAAAAGTTGGTGCTCGTGAACTTCCAGACCTCCCATGAGATTATCCTTCCTCCGTTGGATTATATAGAGTATTACCATCGCGGTCCAAGTCATTTAGAATACTACGTTAGTTGGACGGACCTTGTTTTGCAGAAGATTGTAATCTGCCAAGTGCCCACACGACATGCGAATTACGCAGACTTCAAGCTAATTGCCTTGTTCGACCGTGGACTCGCCTATCTTTACGCCGGTGCCTTCTTTAGCTGGAGACAACTCGGCTCGCAGTGGATCATCGTCAAAGCGGATACACACTTATGTGATGCTATTGAACACAATGGCATCATCTACGCGATCGACAAAGCAGATGGCACCACGTATTGCTAGGACGACGCGTGTAAGTTGTTTCCGTCTCATGTTAATGATGACACCATGACACTATTTGAAATTTTTGTGATGATTGGCATATCCCTATTTGAGCAGAATTTGAGTAGAACTATGGCAATATAGCAATATATTAGAGACGCCGTAAATCAACTATATTTGGAATGAGTTAATTCATGCGATTGTGACCATGTCATTACGGCCAATTTGTACCCTGAATAATCAAACGGTTAGGAATATATGGATATTTTCCTTATTTTACAGTAATCTATATACTACTACTAAATATGAGTGTGTATCAATGGCCATGTTAGTTTCCTCATTTTCATGATGTAGAAACATGCACCACACTGTTGGTTTCATCTAACCATACATTAAGGAAGTAAATGTGCATATGGAGAACTCTATATTTGGAAGTAGTGAAATCCTGCAATGCTTACCATGTGTACATACCTATATTCACCCTTCAGCAATCAATGGCTAGAATAATATCCTCATAAAAATTTTGCCCACAGAACACGAGTATATAACAATGCATGGTCTGTTAGTTACCTTGAAGAATTTGTTTGTGAGGACAGAACATAATTACATAACATGCATGACATGGTAGTTTCCTGTGAAGAATCGATTGCGAGATAACATGAGTATAACCATGCATGGCACTTCTATATTTTCGAACCCAGTATACATTTCCCTGTATTTTCCTCCTAGTTCCAACAGGGACATATCAATGTTGTTTCTTGCATTATCCTACTCATACTCTGAACAATGTTGATCTTACATTAACAATGCCTGTCCTTTTTGATATGATGAAGTGTCCCTACATTTACTGCCCTTTGTAATCACACCACCTTTGCCAAAAACAGGGAAGCACAACTGGTTCCTCGCTCGATCAGATGATGGAAAAAGACTGATGATCATTCAGACACATGAGCCGGAAAAGTTATATTGCAAAAAAACCCACTGTATACAAGCACCGTGTAATACGTGAGTATCCGGACAGTGGTTTTTACGTCTATGAGCAGGATACCAGCTTGTTGGGGCCTTTAGGATTTTTTAGTTGGAGGCGGGTAAACAGCCTTGGTTCACACTCTCTATTTCTCAGACTCAATTATCCGATTAACCAGGAGATCACCGTTGGCAAGGACCTTGATGGCAGAGAGGCTCTGTTTGCTATGGAAAACTGTTTCTACATGGCGAGCCATAGGAGTTCGGGAGCAAACTCCCCTGATTGTCAACGATACAACCTACAGCCAAAAGAAGGTGAGAATGACAAAGGAGTCCAGATTAACTTTGATCCTTGGATATCTCAATTACGACAGGCACTGATGTGGTTCAAGCCTTCATGTTGATAGGTAATTGGGCTGTTGCGTCGAAAGGGTGGAGTACCGGTGTCTCCGGATCACTGGTCGCTGATGCGGGGTCGCAAATTATGATGGTGTTGCATCATCTCTTCGAATGACTTTGTTGTCTTTGCTGCTGGTTCTGGATGGGTAGTTCTTTCTTTTGTCATGCATATTCCTTGTCATTTGGTCATTCTCATCTATGTCACTCTTACTATGTTTAGAATGTCATTCTCGTATGGATCACGAGAGTCTGAGCGCTGCAGATGGGTGTGTTTTGGTGGTGTAGCAAGACTTCTTATGAACTATCATGTCTTGCTGTTTATGTCAGTAGTAGTCACTAGTCAGTGTTTGAATGTTGTATATATCGTTGTTTCGAACTGTTTATTGTCTCGAACTACTGGTGGGCTAAATGAGGGCATCACCATTCTCCAATGTTCAGAGTATATGTCCTTTTTTCAAGTTATATAATTTGAGCTCAGTGTCTTTTCGATGATGTACACTTGTTTGGGCCAGTGAGGTGTCGTTGAATATGGGACGAGTAGAAACGCAATGCCAAACATGTCAATTATGACTCTTAGGCGGGGCTCTCAAAAGATCCTGAAAAAAAGGTCGGGCTCTCCAAAAATAAAGAATAAGGACTCTTAGGCCGACATGTGGGCGCCACCGGTGTTTTCGTGCGCTTGCGCACCGAGAGCATATTGGCGCGTGCTCGAAATTCATGCTACCTTTTCATCCCCAGTCTCCTGCCCCTCCCCCACCTCTGGAATATCGATTTCTACTCCAGTTCCCCCAAATCCCCCTCCTGTACTCCCTGTACTCAAGCGCACTATCATGTCGTCGGTCAACGCGGATCTACGAGCCGGAGATCCTGAAGTCCGTCCTGCCTTCGGTCGCTGCGTGCTGTCGCTCAACAGTGGCATGGCGGCGCTTGACGACCAGTTTGCTGGCAAAATGTTGATGGTAACCATCAATGGTGACCGGCCTCCCGTCTCGTCGGACGACCTTGTCAAAGCTCTTGGCATTGCGCACGGCATCCAAATAAGTGACTTGCTCGTCGAAGTCTGTCCGCCACCGGCTGATTTCTTCTTCCGGTTCCGGACAACTTTCCACTGCAGTCGTGTGTTCGAATCTTCCCGACGTTTGTTCTGCAATGGCGTGCTGGTGAGCTTTGATCGGTGGCACCCAGGATGGGGCTCGGTTCCATCTGAGCTTGAGTTTTTAACAAAGCTTACCTTCCACGGCATGCCTTGACGTGCTTGGAACAATGAGTCCATGAACGAGCTTATCAACGACCTTGGAGGTGAGCTCGTAAGTATGTTTGTTCCTCCAGACAGCTGGGCTCTGATAGTTATGGCATGGATGGAGAAGTCGTCCACCATACCGAAGGTGATTGGTGTTGAGATACCGGTGTAGGAAGTGGGGTTGTACTATTCCTCGCCACCAAGGCCGTCGCGGACCATGTTAGGGATGTACCTGTATCGAGTGTTCGTGCATGTCGAAGAAGTGGTCAATCCATCAATCGAAGTCCTGCCGCCGCCGCTGGTGCCAGGGTCCGTCGACGACGTCCATTACAGGAGTCAACGTCAGACTTCCCCCTGTTGCTCGGAATGATGGATGGCACAGTGCCTACTCCATCGCGCGGCGGAGGCCACTGCTTCTTTGGGAGAAGAGGCAGGGCTGGCTGCCTGGATGTGCTCTAATTTGAGGTAACAACTGAATCTTGTCAGATACTAGTTAAATCCGAGCTATGGGTGTGAAGCACTGATATGCCAGTACATTTGATTGTGACCTGTCCTCATTTTGTACCTGAACTTTTTTTAGAAAGGGTTGTACGTCAACTTAATGTGCTAGCAGAACTTATTGTGTTGTCTGTCTGTTTTCTTTGCACAACATTCAAGATATTTCCCCGTCATTGATAAAGATGATGAACCATTATATACGACTTCGTTGGTTTCAACATAGCCCTTCCCATAGCGATCCACTGCTTCCATCCTGATTGTGCCGCCTGCGTGAAATTTTTGTATGCAAGTTCAGTGTGCTATGATGTTCTATATGATTGTGTCAACTATATAAGTTTTTATTGAGCATCAGCAATGCATATGGCTAAAAGATGTATTTACGAGCATCGACCGATGGGTCTCTCTCTATCTCTCTCTCTCACACACACACACACATATGCACACGCACACACACGCGCACACGCACAAGTGGGACCCGTTGAATTATTTATTTGCTCGTGACAGCTTTTAATTAGGTTCCATTGTAATCTATCTTTTTTCTTAAGTTATTAATTGAGCTCAGTGACTTCAAAAAGTTGTACACAAGCCTTGTTTGGGCCTTTTCCGGCATCGCTGAATGTGGGCTGAGTAACCATGTTAGGTTGTACTGTAGTACACAGGCCTTTTTTTCAACATCAGCAATGCAACTGGGCCGACAGTTGTACACAATATCCGGGTCAACTTGTTATTCTCCGCGTCGCTGGGCTGCAAACTTTCCTAGGAGGTATGCATTAGGATTAACAAGAAAATGGACTTTAAGAAATAATAAATGGGATGTAATTATAATAACTGGACAGTTACTATGCACTAAACACGTAATTCGTTTGAAAAATATATTATTTTTGGAATTTTTAATTTTTAATTTCATTACTTGTTGCGCGCGCAATATTTCGTTGGATTTTAATGTCATACAACTTTATTTTGAAATTATATTTAACCTGACTAGAAATTTCAGATAAAAATATTTCGGATCCCATCAAAATGTGGGAATTTTTTTTAATTCTGTTTTGAGCGATTGTTTGAAATTATTAATCGTTGTCCTAGCTAGAAGTTGGGCTGTACTTTTAACAAACTGTAAATGGGCTGTAGTAAATTCCATTAGAATTAAAAAATGGGTTGTACATTCTTACAAATGGCAAATGGGCTATATGTTCTCTCCCAAATCCGAGCTGTGGGCCTACTAAGTTGACGCGTACCAAGGGCTTTGTCAACTTAGTCAATATAAACGATTCTAGCTGCAGTGATCGTACGATGTCCATCCAACGGCCGTAGTGCTTCTTCAACCTCTGGTCTTCTTGCTCCAGCCGCCCAAAGCAGCGCCGGTCGTGTCGCGTGCTCCTGCCTCCCGTGGCCGGCTGTGATGCCGCGGAGGCCTCACCGCCCCGTACTACTCCCACCGCTAGTCAGGCCATCCCTCTACTCACCCACACCCCCTGTTATTCTGCGGCGACGGCAGCCTCACACCGCAGCCGAACCAGCAAACTAGCATACTCCTCTCCGCGCGGGCTTCCACTACTGCGTCTTCCCTGGCTCTGCGTCATCCCCTTCCTAGGCCTCGCCATCGTCCAGACCACCACCCTGGTGCTCTTGACGCATCGTGGTCAACATGGTCAACGACCATCTTCCATCGGAAGAGTACTGTACATGGAGAGGCTGACAGCTGGGTCTAGGCGGCCGCAAGGAAGTGCCTCCTTATTACGCGCAAAATAATTATTCCTCCACCTGACAGCAGGGACCCACCGGATGGGCCACCTTATTTCGCGAAAAAGAAAATTCCCCCCTGACTACTGGGACCCACCGGGCGGGCCAGCGTATTTCACCAAAAAAACGTTCCGCCCGCTGTCAGCTCGGACCCACCGGAAGTGCCTCCTTATTACGCACAAAAAAATGAATACTCCCCCTGCTAGTTGGGACCCACCATGGTGGGAGGCTGACTTGTGGGCCTACTAAATTGACTGGGACGGGGGCCTTTGTCAACTTTAGTCAATATATGAACAATTCTAGCTCCAATGACTGTACGATGTCCATCCAACGGCCGTAGTGCTTCTTCAACCTCTGGTCTTCTTGCTCCAGCCGCCCAAAGCAGCGCCAGTCGTGCCACATGCTCCTGCCTCCCGTGGCCGACTGTGCTGCTGCGGAGGCCTCACCGCCCCCTACTATTCCCACCGCTGGCCAGGCCCTGCGGCGACGGCAGCGTCACACAGCAGCCGAACCAATGAACCCTCGTACTCCTCTCCGCGCGGGCTTCCACTGCCGCGTCTTTCCTGGCTCTCCGTCGTCCCCTTCCTAGGCCTCGCCGTTGTCCACCGCCCTGGTGCTCTCGGCGGGGCATGGTCAACGTGGTCAAGGAACGACTTCCATCGGATGTGGACTGTACGTAGAGAGGCTGACAACTGGGTCCACGGCCACAGCAAGGAAGTGCCTCCTTATTACGCGGAAAATAATGATTCCTCCATCTGGCAGCTGGGACCCACCGGACGGGCCACTGTATTTCGCGAAAAAAAAAGTTTGCCCCTAACTGCTGAGACCCACCAGCTACATCTTCGCACGCAAGGAAGTGTGTCCGGGTAAAAAAACAATTCGCCCCCCTGACTGCTAGGACCCACCAGCTACATCTTCGCAGGCAAGGAAGTGCTTGACAGTCGGGACCCACCTGGTCGAAGCGTATGTAGCGTTGTCATTCTGGTCGCGAACGTGTACGTACATATATACTCGTGGATGTAGAGGCGCGCACGTGTCGTAGTAGAGGTGCGTACGTGTCATAGTAGAGGCGCGCACGTAGCATGTACACGTACGTACAATGGCTAGGGTGCAAGAAAGAAAATACGGCCACGTATCTGTACATACGGGCGGGGTCTCGAATGCCTACTCGCGCATACGTACGGCTAGGGCTCGTGTACATGGCTAGGTCGGAACGGAGAAACAGCATCGTCGTCGTCTTCATGGGGAGGCAACGGAATGCGTTGTGTTCATGGGGAGGCAACGGAATGCGTCGTGTTCATCGGGAGGCAACGGAACGCGTGGGAGCCAACCGGCTGGGTCAGAACGGAATGCGTGGTCGTGTTCATCGGGAGGGCTTGGACGGAACAGGCGATGGAAACGAGGCCTGGCGTACCGCACAATGGAGGAAACAGACCTCCTACGTTCAGAACAGGGTCCTGTTGATCGGGAGGGGTCTGGCGTACCGCAAACGGAGGAAACGGACCTCCTACGGTTGAAACGGGGGTCCTGTTGATCGGGAGGGGTGTGGCGTACCGCAAAACGGAGGAAACGGACCTCCTACGGTCGAAACGAGGGTCCTGTTGATAGCGAGGGGTGTGGCGTACTGCAAAAGGGACGAAACGGACCTCCTACGGTCGAAACGGGGGTCCTGTTCATCAGGAGGGGTGTGGCGTACCGCAAAACGGGACTCCACGGGATACTGTTCGTCTCCACCGTCGCCTCCTCCAGCCTCCACGGGCTACCATCGACCTCCTCCAGCCTCCACGGGCTCATGTTCATCCATCCTCCACCGCGCGCTACTCCACCGGCTACTGTTCAACCACCCCTCCACCATCTACTGTTCATCCAGCCCTCCACACCACGGGGTCCTGTTCAACCACCCCTCCACGGGCACCCCTCCACCGTCTACTGTTCATCCAGCCCTCCACCACACCACGGGGTCATGTTCATCCAGAGGCAAC
>NC_041390.1:107119917-107122812 GCF_002162155.2 Triticum dicoccoides
GGTTTTTTCTGTCATGGACGGCCCAAAGAATGTCATGCAGCTGCGTCTCCGGCCCGCCCAGGACGAAAAGCCCATTTTCTGTCATGATTTTTTGTCATAGAAGTAGGAGCCCACCACATCTATGATGATATCGGGTTTTTCACAATTTTTGTCATAGAAGTGTCATATGTATGACAGAAAAAAATTCATTTGGCCCAAAATGTCACGGATGTGTCTTTTTTTGTAGTGTTTTACTGTATATTTCATGCGATTAATTTTGGCATATCGAGATCTAAGCAATTTACAATAGGATGAAAAGACTGGCATCCTTCACATTATTGGCGAACTCAGTTCATAGAAACAAGCAATTCAACCATTCTGTGGGTAAATCAAAAGTGCCATTGGAATATTTTTCACTATCCAATCATACATGCAAAAAGGGGCGACGCCACCATAGGGGCTGGTATGGGCGGCCGCCTCAGGTGGCTGGAAAGTGTGTGCCTAGTTTGAGTCGTCCAGGTTAGCCCATGCTAGTTTTGTTCGTCCCAACGCACGAGCAGGCAATGTAAAAAATGAAGAAAAATGTTTCAATTTGGATGCGCCAATAACATAAGTGCAAGGAGGGCCCTATAGCAGGCTCATGGCCCAAACGAGCGCCTCCCATATCGATCGACAGCAGGAAAAATCCCAATTCATTCACTCCAGCCTCCAGTCTGGTTCGCTCCTAACCTAGCCGCCGCTGGACAGACCGACACAGCACTTCCTCGCACCCTCGTTGGAGGGCGGTCGTCGGGATTCAAGCAAATGGAAGGACAAGAAGATGAAGATCCAACCCTGGGTGTAGCCTGCGTGGGAGGCAGCGGCGGCAGCACGGGCATGGCATCGAGCTTGTGCAAACGGACAGTCGCAGCTTGCAAGAGTAGCATGCGCAACGAGTAGGTACATCACATCCCTGATTATATCTAATTCAACTCTTCAATTTCTGGCCAATAGTTAAACCTGACGGTGTTGTAAAACTGCTTGTATGTAGGGAATCTATGAGAAAATGAAACCAATTTCTACTTATTTTATAACTCCCCCAATCAATACTGAAGTGACTGAATCTAATGTATCTAATAAAGTTTCCGGTGCAAACATACAAGCTCATGTTGTTCTTAAGCCTGAAGTGTCTAATGAACAGACTGCTAATGAAGGATTTGATGCAAACATTTTACATGCTCCTGGTGATGAACATATAGTGTCTAATGAGGGATCTAATGCAAGCATTTTGCAAGCTCATTGAAGGATTTAATGTCTAATGATGATCTACTATGTTGAGAGAGACAGAGATTTACAGGCATTGATGACAACTAAATTATAGTGCATTTTCATAGCTTGAGGAAATGTCAGGCCATCTACCAGAAAGTCCCCGTATCATGACAACATAGCATAAATACTTTTCTAATCTGTTGTTGGAAACTATTGGCATACTTGTGCAGGATAGATATATTGATATGCAGTTTGCGCACTGGTTATACGTGCAATTACACTTCGATATTTTCAGCCAGAGAATGAATAATTCAAGCAGGTACAGACCATGTTTGTAGTCCTTGTACACCATGTTGCATTTTGTGTTTTTTGGTGCTTGCATCATTTAGTGTTTATAATCTGAACTACTTTGGATCATTAGCTAGTTTTCAAAGTGCATGTAGCTTCACATTTCTCAAGTTACGTTGTCGGTGGACCACCCGGTGTGGTGGACGAGGGCATAGATGAGGTAGCTCCGGTGCGGTGGACGAGGGCGTAGATGAGGTAGCTCCGGTGCGGTGGTGAAGCGCGGCCGTCGTCTTCGTCGTCGTCGTTCGGCACAGAGGTGGGGAACGGTGGGGAAAGAGACGAGACGAGGGGTGATTCGAGGGTTGGCGGCGAATTAGGGATTTGAGCAATCTGGGCACGGAAGGGGACGGTGGAGAAGAGAGATTTTGCAGGGCTGGAATTGGGGCCGCCAGATATTTCAATCCGAAACATGGAAGCGCGAACTTATATTGTTGTTGTCCTTTTTGGGGAGGAGGAGGTGGGTGGATGGGTGCTACGCGTCCGTCCGACACACGCGACCACCCCAACAGGACTATGCTTCGGTGCCTTAAGGCACCTGCCTTTGTGTCCATGACATGTGGGCCCAACAGGTGGCTGGCCCACATGTCAGTGACCCAAAGGCAGTTGCCTTTAAGGCACCGAAGCAGCGTCCACTCTGACACGACCCTGGTCTGCCTGGTGCGCCTACATTTGAGAATACAAACAAATCTTCTTTCATTTGCAAACGAATCTATATGTATTACCATGCCTGTGTTTTCCTTGCAAAAATTAGGCATTCGAAACGAGATACTCCATCCGTTCACTTTTGTAAGTCGTTTCAGACAACTTAAAATGAACTGTTTTGCACATTGTCTAAAATGTCTTCCAAGTCTTATAAAAGTGAACAGAGGGAGTACTATAAATTAATTAATGGGGAGTTATTTGAAAAAAATCGAAACAGTACCCACGCTAACGTGGATTAGAGTCTGTGTCACATAATTAGTTATTTGAATTAGAGTGTGTGTCACGTAGTTAGTTATTTGAATTAGAGTGTGTGTCACGTAGCGATCTCCAATTCTAACGTGGATTTCACATTTCACTGTATCCATGCTACTTTTTTAATACAAATTCATATGTATATGATGAACACCATGGTAGTGAGAAAACTTTTGGATGGATTCAAACATATGACCTACAAAATAGCACAACAAACTGAGTCAATGTCAACTTTTTGAAACTTAGTATGGCATGAATTCGAAATAATTACCCGTATGCCTGGTCCTCGGTTCAAATCTTACAATGTACACCGAATTGAAACATCGATATTAAGTCTCGTACTATGTACATTCAAATGTTGTTTTT
>NC_041390.1:107123182-107182093 GCF_002162155.2 Triticum dicoccoides
TACATACTTCTTGTATCGGTCAATCTTCCTCTCCTAACCACCTTAGGAAGCTATCGGTTTCCAACACACGTTCATTCTTTCTCTCCATGTTTCGATCTCTAAGTCTCTCAACTACACAACCCGTTTTTCCACTCTGTTACCAAATGTATTTACCTCACACACCCGCCATTGCACCCCATGCCGAGCTCTCTCTCTCTCTCCCCCCTCTCCCTCTCACCCTCTCGCGCTAAATACATGCATTGCCTATCTAGCCCCCCAACCTCTCGTGCGCATGCACGCACATTGTATATCTAGGTCACTCCCTCGAGACTGTCTCACTCTTTCTTCCGCACGACAGGCCACACTCGCTCAATCTCGCTCTCTTTATCTGAGTCTCGTCTAACCTCGTTTTATTTCACACACAAATGATATATCTCCCTGTTCGGGCCTCGATCGACACACTCTATACTCTCTCACGCAGATTGTCTATCTAGGTTAGTCCATCCAAGCCGCCGCCACTCTTTCAACCTCATGGTGGGCCACACCCACTCAATCTCTCTCTCTCTCTCTCTCTCTCTCTCTGTGTTTGTCTCGATTGACATCGCTCTTTCTCGGACAAAAATGATATATCACCATGTTTGAGCCCAATTCGACCTATTCACATTGTATACTCTCTCACGCACATCGTCTATCTAGGTCACTCTCTCCAACCCATCTCACTCTTTTGATCGCACAGCGACCCTATGTGATCGGTTAACCTTGCTTCCTCCCATGCACAAAATATATCTAGACGTCTGTGACTGGATCATCTCTCAAGCTCTATCTTACAGCCCTCACCCTTGCCAAAAAGCTCAATCGGACAATATCTCTCCAGAGCATATATATTTGTTCAATGAATGTCATACCACACTCACTTTGTCTCTCTATCTATATGTCTCTCGATTGACCTTGCTTTCTCACACCGTATCTTCCACGCGTTGAAGCTACTACCTATCCATCCCTCGCAAAGCCGGAGCTATTTACATTGCGAGGGGCACTCCAACCTTGGATTAATTTGTGTAGGCATTTATTCCAGTCGGTTTAGATTATATTTTTGTAGCATTCGGCCCACGACTACTCCAAACACCGTTGCAACCCACGCAACTCCCCTAGTTGATTTCCCTCTGGCTCGGTCATCGCTCTCTCGCACGTCCTTTCTCGCCTTCAATGTCGCACCATGGTATTGTTGAAAAAACTATGTTGTTCTCTTTAATTATTATAAATAAGCTACAAAACTACACACCGATAGTCCACTTGGAGTGGAACAAATTTCGACCCACAAATTAAAGTGCTACAAACTACACACCGAGGGGCCCACATGTCATGAAACAAATTCGGACCCATATACAAATTAAAAAATAAAGGACGAGGATCGAACAAGCGACCGGGCCTTCAAGCCGCACGTCAATAGGTAACATACGTAGAATAGCAATGTTTATTGTACCCCCTTTGTTCACATAATGTTTTTATATTACCATAGCCTAATTAATGGATAACATGTAATATTATTTTTAGTACTATTCACTTCACTTACTGGTGGGGTTCCATGTGTGCTCTCTCTCTCTCCTCCCCTTCTGCGTTTAGACGCACGGGCAAACAGGAAGAACTCGCGGGCGATGTTGCCGTTGACCATATCTGGACACGTTCACAAGTCACGGCACCAGTTTCACATACTAGCAGCACTAGTCAATGTGTACGTGCAATGCACGTTAATTTGGAAGTATATTAAGTGCATGTGGATATTAACTACCAGGATATCATTTGTGTGTTGTCATGTGATTAGCACTATTTTTGGCATGAAATTAACTGCACGCTAAACGTGTTGAGCGCTCGACATTGAAGCAGTCTAGGTCATTGGATGACAAGGAATACATGGGGCTTGATGACGTTTTATATTTAATTTGATACGACTCTAGCAGAACATTCAACGATCAAACCATAAATTTCGTTCAGTCTGACTCCAACTTTAAATTATATGATGATTGGTATAAAATAAACGGAAGTGATAAACATTCGGATTTTAAGCATGGCAATCCGAACGTTTTTCATGGCAAATTTAGATTACGCGGCAGCGGCGGGGGCGTCTCGCGGTGGGAAGCGGCTCCTCTGCCGTGCTCTGTGTGTCGTCGGGCCACTGACCGACGGCGATGGCGGCGTCTTGCGCCGTTGTTGGCTTACTCTTGGACGTTGGCCTAGCTTCAAGGAAGGCCAAAATGTTCTGGACTACAGAGCGAGTCAACTGGCGGGAGGAGGTGACTGGCATTGGCGCAAGGAAGCGGTCGACGGCGGCCATCCATGCCGCTGAGGGGGGCACTGGCACCCGTGCGCGGACAGGCGCTGTCAACAGCGCGGCGGAGACATTCGTGTGCACGAGCACCGGCACGGGCTCCCACGTCAGTGCACGCATAGGCGCATGCGCTGGCAGGTGCACGGGCACCGGCACGGGCGTGCGCGTCAGTCCACGCGTAGGCGCATGCGCGGGCAGGTGCACGGGCGCGTGAAAGTCAGCGGGGACCTCGTGGAACCCCGTGGGATCAAGCTCGGCGACAATGTGCGGCTCCCAGCCCATCAATGCCACGGGGATGGGAGCTGGCGCAGTCGGGGCGACAGGAGCCGGAACGGGAGCGGGGACAGGTGCGGCATCTTCCCGCAAGGCCAGTTCAAGCTCATCCCAAAGCGCCTTATGTTCTTGAGACTCCGGCTGGGTGTCTTCCTCAGGAAATAGGAACACTAAGGGCAGACCATCATGATGCGGCATGGCGTACGTTTAGGTTAGGCTAGTTGGAGGTAGACGACAGGAGAATCGGAGAGGAAGAGAGAGGATTGTAGCGATACCGGGTAGTGCGGGGTTGATTTTAAACTGCGGCGCCGGCGACATTAAAAGGGGAGCAGTTGGGACGACGGTGGGCGGCGGAGCCTGGTCAAAGGGCTCGCCTCCCGGTGAGCCTGCACAGTGGTCTGCTCGCATGCCTCCCTGCCAGTCGGCGCAGCGGTCTGCTCGCACGCCTCCTGTCGACTCACACGCTTGCTCGGACGGCACCTGCCGATGAGAAGCGGGGACTCGTGGCGGCACGTAAACGCCCACGTTGTCAATAGTGAAAGCATTCGCCTTAACGTGAAAAGTCTTTGTTCCAAAATACCTTGGCTCTTCATTTGTGCAACTTGTCATAAGCAGCTTGTCTCAAATTGAAGAAAAAACTTATGAAGTAATATTTGTGCCATATCACGTGACCATGCTTAGTTTCAAGAATTTATGCTCACTTTTGGATTTTCTGAAATTTAAGATCCAGGATTTGAAACAATATCATAACCTGCATCATGCAATAAATTTTCAAGCCGTACATCTGTCCTGTTGTATTTCTTAAGAAAGGATTTGGTCAAACATTTTGCTTAGTTAGACTTCAGACAAGTTATATATGCAGAGTAAAAGGATAATCCCTTCGTACCAGTGCATTGCCTGATATATTAACTCAAGTACTAGGCACGAACAAACGGGCTCAATTCTGTGCTCATCCTGGTGTAGTACTAGTAGTAGTAGTAGTACTAGGCAATGCAGTTGACGGGTGATGTCGGTGTCAAAACCGGCGGATTTCGGGTAGGGGGTCCCGAACTGTGCGTCTAAGGCGGATGGTAACAGGAGGCAGGGGACACGATGTTTTACCCAGGTTCGGGCCCTCTTGATGGAGGTAAAACCCTACGTCCTGCTTGATTTATTCTTGATGATATGGGTATTACAAGAGTTGATCTACCACGAGATCGAAGAGGCTAAACCCTAGAAGCTAGCCTATGGTATGATTGTCTGTTGTCCTACGGACTAAACCCTCCGGTTTATATAGACACCGGAGAGGGTTAGGGTTACACAAGGTCAGTTACAAAGGAGGAGATATACATATCTGTATTGCCAAGCTTGCCTTCCACGCCAAGGAGAATCCCATCCGGACACGGGACGAAGTCTTCAATCTTGTATCTTCATAGTCCAACAGTCCGGCTGTCCGGAGACCCCCTAATCCAGGACTCCCTCAGTAGCCTCTGAACCAGGCTTCAATGACGATGAGTCCGACGCGCAGTATTGTCTTCCGCATTGCAAGGCGGGTTCCTCCTCCGAATACACCACAGAAGAATTTGAATACAGGGATAGTGTCCGACCTTGCAAAATAAGTTCCACATACCACCGTAGAGAGAATAAGATTTCCACAAATCTTAATCTGCTGACACGTTTTGGCAACATGACATCATGCCATGGCTCGGTGATATTCAAACCGTTTTTCTTCAACCAGCTCCACACATAACGCGAGGCGGTTTCTTGACACATCTTGCCAAAGCAGAGATCGTGTTCCCCTAATTACGGGATTCTTATCAATACGGTCGTGGTTAACCCAACTGTGTCTAGGACTCCTAGATTATAGGCAAGTCCCAAACGGCTACGAAGAGGACGCCTGATATTCACCCTCTTTATAAAGGGACAAGGCTTTTACTTTTTTCCCTCCCATGCTCAATCGAATCCTTCCCCCGCCTCGAGTTCTAACACCCAAAGCCCAGGTCAGGTGCTTCGGACCTTCAATCATGTCCGGATCTAGCCTTCAAGGCCGGTGGATGCCCTCCTCCATTATGGAAGAGGATATCAAGAAGTTGAGGGAGGCCAGATATCTGACCGCCGAGGTTTCGCATCGGCTGCCTGCTCGAGGGCAGGTCATCCCTACTCCCGAACCCGACGAGAGCGTCATGTTCGTCTCCCACTTCCTCCGAGGTCTAGGCCTCACTCAGGATCCCTTCGTTAGGGGTTTGATGTTCTATTACGGGCTAGATTTCCACGATCTAGCCCCGGACTCCTTTCTCCACATCTCGGCATTTATTGTCGTATGTGAGGCCTTCCTCTGCATTACCCCTCACTTCGGCCTGTGGCTCAAGACCTTTGACGTGAAGCCGAAGATGGTCGAGGGGCAGCATGTAGCGTGCGGAGGTGCATTGATAAGAAAGATCGTTGGAGCTCCATGGCCAAAGGGTTCCATTCTAGAGGTGTCCGGATTATGGCAACGGGAATGGTTTTACATCACAGCTCCTAGAAGTGCCAAGTGGGCAGCTGCCGCTGCTTTCCGCTCGAGCCCTCCACCACAACTGATGTCATGGATTAGCAGAGGGCTGAGCTGGGGTCCAGCCAAGGACGTGCCTGTCCTGCAGAGCCGCATGCAAGATCTCTTCGAAGGAGATTTCAGTCTGGTTATGGTGGTGCAAGTTATGCTGGTTTAACGAATGCAGCCATGCAAACACTGGCCCCTCCACATGTGGGAGTTCAACCCAGAAGGACCGCGCACTATTCAGAATTTACACGGCCTAATGCACGAGAAGATGTATAAATCATTCTTCGGACCCCAAATAGAGTGTCCAGACACTACCGAGGACGTGGGCCTGAGCAGCAACTGTACCGCCGACCAAGTAAGTAATCCTCAAGCCGAATACACCGTATTTCATTTATCATGACGTCATTCTGAAAAATTGCTCTTTGACCAGGACTAGCTAACAAAGGCGAAGATGATTCGGTGTTCGGGCCCCCTTCCTGAGGGTTTGGAAAATCCGGTACTGGAAAAGATGCTCGAGCTAGCACCTTGCCCGGAGCCCTCAAAGGAAGATAAAGGGGGGAATAAAGAGGGCAAAAGCGGGCCTCCACCGCTACCTATTCCGACCAAGGGAACGGGGATCTCCATGAGGGAGGATAACCAAGGGGAGGAATCTAACATTCTCTCACCCCGGGGAAGGAAGAGGACTACCTCTAAAGATCCGGAAACCAAGGTTTCCAAACGGGAGAAGAAATCTCCACTAGAGGGTCCTACCTTGGAGGGTTCTCTTGCCGCACAAAGTCCGCGCGGGGATCTGCCCTCTAACGAGCTGTAAGTAATCAAAAAGTACTTTAATAGTGAAGATATAATACCTTACCTCTGAGGAAAATAACCGAAGCATTTATCTTGCAGTTCGGATCTTAGCCCTTCTCAGCAGAGCTCGTCTTCGGGGGATCTTCTTCCGGAGATGATGGAGAGCGAAACGCCTCCCCCGGACTCCCCTACTCAAGAAGCGGGCGACCTTGAAGTGTCGTCACAGAGGGCCTCTCCGGATTCGGTGAGGCCAGAATATAATCCTATAGTAACCCGAAATCCCAGCGTCCGACTCTTGAAGAGAGCAAACAAAAGAGTCCGGCACCGTCTGGTATGCGGTCGGACGTACTGAGGGAGCTGTTGGAGCGAGCGGCCATCTCAGAAGAACACCGTACATTGATGGGTATGGTGATGGAAAGAAATTCGTCCACCGAAAGCGGATTGCATGAAGCTTTTATGAGTCTACTGACGGGCTTTGAGGTACGTGAAATGATATACTTTATAATAGTATCGCACATTTTTAGGTGTGCCCTATGTAGATAGTAGCCCCTGAGACTCTGGTTGTCGTCGAGAACGGTGGCGAACAGAGGATCGTAGTCCCAGGTAATAACCAAACCGCCTTTATGTGCAGGTGGTGGAAGCTTCGGTGGCTAGCCGGACTAATGAGTTTGCCAAACTAAAGCGGCAACTGGATGTGGCAGATGCCGACATCGAGCTTGTTAACAAGCGGCTTGACGAGGCACATGGTAAGTAATGTTTTCTGGTGAATGTCACATAGTAAGAGCAGCATGATGCCAGTATCTTTAATATGTTGTGACTACAGATGGAGCTGCCACCGTGGAGACCCTTCGGGAGGAACTTGCCCGATCCAAAGAACAAGCAAGGAGTGGTAATGTGACTGCTTTGAAGGCGGCCGAAGAGTTGAGAGCCGAGAAGGCCACGCATTGTGAGAGCAAAGAGAAAATGGCCAAGATGGCTGTAAGGTTAAAACACACTGCCGACCGTTGCCATTTCCTTGAAGAAG
This sequence comes from Triticum dicoccoides, assembly GCF_002162155.2. Lineage (NCBI taxonomy): Eukaryota > Viridiplantae > Streptophyta > Magnoliopsida > Poales > Poaceae > Triticum > Triticum dicoccoides. The sequence continues at coordinate 107,130,092 of NC_041390.1, forward strand.
AAAACCGAGCGAAGGCGACGGACCTTGATAAGGCCACGATGGCGACCAAAGACACCCGCTCTGCTATGAGAGCGAGGAAGGAGGAGCTGCATGAAGCCAGGGATATTGCGGCTGGGAAGCCCTTTATGCTGTGGAGGAAGTTCGGAGATCCACGGTATGCCCCTCTGGATCGGCTGTGGAGTTCGGCAGACGCATATATGGACTTGTCGGCGAGCGCTGTTGATGCGGCCGAATACTTCCGAGATCAAACAGATCGTGAAGTGGACAAGCTGTTCTGGTCGCAATTTAATGTTCCAGAGCGTCCGCTTCCATTGACTGATCAGCTAGCCGAATGGGCCGAACTCAATAGGTTGTCCGGACTCGCCATGAGGTCCGTCGTAGATCATATGTGGCCGGAAAAACCTAAGCCGAACAGCTATTTCAGCTTAGTGCAGCAGTTCCTTGGAGCGGTGTCGCGCATCAATGCGATGAAGAGGTCGGCGTGTATAGAAGGCTCGCGGATGGCCCTTGCCCGTGTCAAAGCATACTGGGTGGAGATGGATGCTACCACTGTTGCGGCGCAGTGCTCGGCCATAGGCCGAGTGGCTGCCGAGCACTATTTCGAAGAAGTTCTTGAGGGTGCTCGTTTGATAGAGGCCCAGTGCTCTAAGAATATTATGTTTGAGTGACATGTATTCCCATTGTAGACACAATGTTTTTATGAAATTTATTAAGGCTGTATTTATACTTTTGCCTGGAAGTAATATGATGCCTCATGTGCGGCCGTTCATGTATATATGTATATAACCTGAAAGATTGCAGTCGTCGGCTTCAACCCCCACACATATAATGCGGAGGTGTTCGCAGAAGATGCGTGTTCACACTTAATCCAACGTCTTGGTCCTATTAAGGAGGTGATAGCACAGCGAACGAGGCAACCGGACTATAATGCTTTAACACTTTCACTTAGCCATAGGAGTTTGACGGTGGGGCTACTATATAGCCCCTGGTGGCTCCGCAATCCCCCGAATTCGGGGTGCGTACATGCCTGGCCGGGAAACGGCCCTTCGTTAAGGCGGAGGAATTCTAACATTCCGATAGGTCATCGAGTGGTTGACCAGTCTCACGCTATATCATGACAGTCAGTTTTTGGCTTTCTCTACTGAGGTGCTCGTCCGGATGACCCGGGCCACAATCACAGTAGTTCTCCTGGTGCCGCCTTAGCCGATAGAGTGGAACGTAAGGCAGCAAAACACAGGAGCCGAGCAAACCCAACATTTGACCAAACACATGATTTGGAGCTGATGCATATAAGGCCAAACTCGCGACGCCGAACACTCCCTAAGGTATTCGGTCTTTATGGTATAAACCGGGCCTAAACAGTGCCCTTTGTAAGAAGGCCCTAGTGTCCAGGTACGTGCATTATTCTAACGTGGCCACATGCCAAGACGCCAGCATCCTTCTCAATAGTACTGAGAATCCGAGGGATGTGTATCAACAAGAGACAGTAAGAAAGGTTTACGCAGGGTCTTAATCTAAAAAGAATCCTTGGAACGGGTCCCTGCTGCATGTCTGCGCCTATGTCTCCGTTTTGCCGTATCCTGGACGGGTGTAGCACGATGGTCATCTGTAGAAGAGAGGAACTTAAGTGAAAAGTTGTCGTGCAAAAAGGTAGGTTTAAAGAAACCATGTATAATTCAAGATGAGTAAAAATTGCCACTTGTATGCGCGCGTTGAGCCCCTTGTATTTGTAATAGGGGTGTGGCCATCAAACCTGTATGAATTACATATAGCTGCGTCGGACTCGTCTAACCGTGTCCGTAGTCTTGATGACCTGTCGAATGCTTTAGTTAGTGAGGCCATTTTAGTGTGCGGCTGCCGAGGCAGCCGCACTCTCTTCGGTGCACAGGGATCGCTCAATATTTCCATTTACTGTAATGATGCCATGTGGACTGGGCATCTTAAGCGTGAGGGAAGCGTAATGCGGTATTGCATTAAAGCGAGCGAAAGCTTCGCGTCCAAGTAGTGCTTGATAGCCACTTTGGAACGGAGCAATGTGGAAGGTTAAATTTTTGCTACGGAAGTTATCAGGGAAGCCGAATATAACCTCTAGTAGCAGGGAGCCCTTGCAATGAGCCCCTGGGCCTGGCGTTACTCCTTGAAAGGTAGTATTGCTGTGGAAAATTTTCGTTGGGTCTATCCCCATTTTGCGGATTGTGTCCTGATATATCAGGTTTAGACTGCTGCAACCGTCCAATAGGACTCGTGTGAAATGGTATCCGTCAATTATTGGGTCTAATACCAATGCAGCCCATCCTGCATGCCGGATACTTGCTGAGTAATCCCGATGGTCGAAAGTGATCGGTTGAGACGACCAGTGGCAAGACTCTGCGGTGATAGGCCCTTGGGCATATTTCTCTAGGAGTGCCGCTTTGTTTCTCCCCTTGATCACGTGTAACACGTTTACTATTATGACTTCTGGTGGAAATTTCTTTTATTCCCCAGTGTCTTGCTTGAGAGGCTCATCCTCGTCTTCGCTTGGTGTATCCTCCCCCTTATGTACGGCGTTCAACTTGCCGGACTGCTTGAAGACCCAACATTCTCTGTGGGTATGATTAGCGGGTTTACCAAGGGTGCTATGGATCTGACATATTTGGTCCAGAATTTTGTTCAGGCTGGACAGTTCATCTCTGGCGCCTTTAGGGGCAGCTTTTGTTGACCTGGCCGAGAGCTTCTGAATCCAGCATTTACTGTCGTGCTTTTCGGGCTGTCTTCTTTATTCCGGCGCTTATTATTTTTGTTGCGTCGTGATTTCCCATTTCCATCTCTAACTTCGGATGTACTTGGGTCACTAGTGTTGCATCTGGCTAGCCAGCTGTCCTCACCCGCGCAAAAGCAGGTCATGAGGCTTGTTAATGCTGTCATTGTTCTCGGCTTTTCTTGGCCGAGGTGTCTGGCAAGCCATTCGTCGCGGACGCTATGCTTAAAAGCTGCCAAGGCTTCGGCATCCGGACTGTCGACTATTTGGTTCTTTTTAGTAAGAAACCTATTCCAAAGCTTTCGGGCTGACTCTCCGGGCTGTTGAGTTATATGACTCAAATTGTCCGCGTCCGGAGGTCGGACATAAGTCCCTTGAAAATTTGCCCGAAAAGCGTCTTCAAGCTCTTCCCAGCTTCCAATGGAGCTTTCGGGGAGACTTTTAAGCCAGTGCCGAGATGGCCCTTTGAGTTTGAGGGGTAGATATTTGATGGCGTGGAGATCATCTCCTCGAGCCATATGGATATGAAGGATATAGTCCTCAATCCAGACCCCAGGTTCTGTTGTTCCGTCGTATGCCTCTATGTTTACGGGTTTGAATCCCTCTAGAAATTCATGGTCCAGCACCTCATCGGTGAAACATAGGGGGTGTGCGGCACCCCTGTATTTGGGTGTACCGCATTGTTTGGATGTTTGTTGTGTTGTATTGCATGCTAGAGCGCGCTTGCGTGGTCCGTAGATGGATCTGGTTGCGCTATCCTTTTGATGTGAGCCCTTGCGTGGATCGCGTGCTGGCTTGTGTGCGGCATCGGTTGCCGCATTATGTTGGCCATGAGGTCATCTATCCGGCTAGATGGCTATTTTAATTTTTGGTTGCGGGGGATCTAAGGCCTCCTCATCGAATTCAGATAGCAACTTCTGCTTCGGGTAGCTCTTGGTGGGGCGATTACCGCCGTACTTTGCTGCTATGTTGAGTACTTTACTCCATTTGATTCGGAGTGTGTCTTGCGCAGCCTTGAGCCTTTGCTTCTGCTTTTTTAGAATCCTCGCGGTGGCAACAAGCCTTTGACGGGCATTATGTTGCTCCGGGTGTCTGTCTGGTGTGATGTCGTCCGGACTATTATCTTTGACATAGTCGGGTTGTTCGGTTTGATTCTCCGTGTTGCCGTGGTCCAGCGATGGTTCACCCTGCTCTAACGCTGGGTCTACATGATCGTCGTTTCTGCCGAGGCATGATTTGGAGTGGCGCTTACGCCGCCGCTTTGACTGCTTCTCGAGGGGACAACCCTTTGTTGCGTCCTTCCGTTCCTCGTCCTCATCGTCTTTTGGTGTGTCCACCATGTATACGTCATGTGATGAAGTAGGCGTCCAGTGCCCTGTGGGCAGTGGTTCCTGTTCGTCTCCTGCATCATTGTCCATACCGTCGATGTCTTCGGAGTCAGAGTCGAGCATGTCGGTTAAGTCATCGACAGTGGCTACTAAGAGGGTGGTGGGTGGGCGGTGAATTTCTTCGTCATCCACATCCCAATCCTGCTGAACATAGTTCGGCCAGGACTCTCCTGGCAAGGAGAGAGACTTTAATGAATTCAGTATGTCGCCGAAGGGCGAGTGCTGAAAGATATCCACGGAGGTAAACTCCATGGTCGGTGCCCGACCAGATTCGATAGGAACGGGCGCAGGCGGTTCAGAGTCCGTGGCTGGAGAAGTATCCGGGAATTTAACAACACGGCTTTCATGAAGGGTAAGATCAATATTCGGCTCGATCGCCATTGGGGATGTGGCCTCTGTGGTGGGGTCTATCCACCCGTCCATGGGAGGTGCAACTGGCTCCGAATTAAGGGTCGGAGCGGCTGCCGGTGTGATTTCTTGAACACTGTCTGATGGCAGAGCCAAATCGTACTCATCGTGACCGCGTGACGCACAAGGCAGAGACTCGAATCCGTCGAAGATCAAGTCTCTGCGGATATCGGTCGTGTATTTTAAGCTTCCAAACCTAACCTGGTGGCCAGGGGTGTAACTTTTGATCTGCTCCAGATGGCCAAGCGAGTTGGCCCGCAGTGCGAAGCCGCCAAACACAAAGATCTGTCCGAGGAGAAAAGTCTCACCCTGGACTGCATCGCTATCAATGATAGTAGGAGCCATCAAGCCTGACGGCGACGACACAGAGGAACTCTCAATGAAAGCACCAATGTCGGTGTCAAAACCGGCGGATCTCGGGTAGGGGGTCCCGAACTGTGCGTCTAAGGTGGATGGTAACAGGAGGCAGGGGACATGATGTTTTACCCAGGTTTGGGCCCTCTTGATGGAGGTAAAACCCTACGTCCTGCTTGATTTATTCTTGATGATATGGGAATTACAAGAGTTGATCTACCACAAGATCAAAGAGGCTAAACCCTAGAAGCTAGCCTATGGTATGATTGTCTGTTGTCCTACGGACTAAACCCTAAGGTTTATATATACACCGGAGAGGGTTAGGGTTACACAAGGACGGTTACAAAGGAGGAGATATACATATCCGTATTGCCAAGCTTGCCTTCCACGCCAAGGAGAGTCCCATCCGGACATGGGACGAAGTCTTCAATCTTGTATCTTCATAGTCCAACAGTCCGGCCAAAGGATATAGTCCGGCTGTCCGGAGACCCCCTAATCCAGGACTCCCTCAGGTGACCTTGACGAGCGGCGACCGAGGGAATTGAACCGTGCTCGGCACGGAAGGTAACGTTGTCTACTTACTAAAGCATCCCTCTGTAGTTCATCGTTAGTCATTATGGACCGGGGACATGAGGGGAATTTCCTAGGGCTAGAATTCTGGCCGCCAAATATTTCGACTTGAAACGCTGAGGCTCGACTGGTTGGGGTTGCCTAATGTGCATACCATGCACGCCACCAAAGGACACGAGCCCGTTTTTTTAGATCAACACGAGCCAAGGTCTGGCTGGTATGTCGTTGGGTCCTACCATTCGAGAATACGAAAGGAACCTTTTAAATTTCCAAACGAATATATGTGTATTACAATACCCGTATTTTCCTTGCAAATACTAATCTCAACGTGGTAATTGATTTATGACGAGTTGTTGAATTAGAGTGAGTTTGTGATATAGTGATCTCAACGTGGATTTCACATTTCATGGTATCCCTAGTAAGTTTTCCAATGCAAATTCAAATTTAAAATATGAACAATATGGAGGTAAGAAAACTTTGTATGTAACAAGCATATGACCACACACACACACAGAGACACACACGCACAAACACAACAACAATCCAATAAGTATAGCGCATCTATTTTCCCCAACCATGCATGTATGACACGAATTCAAAAATACTCCTTCTATTCCTAAATATTACTCTTTTAGAGAGTTCAACAAGTGACTACATACGGAGCAAAATGAGTGAATCTAGACTCTAAAATATGTCTATATACATCCGTATGTGCCAGTCCATTTGAAGCCTCTAAAAAGACTAATATTTAGGAACGAAGGGAGTAAAATGTAAGACATCCATGGTCCTCAGTTCAATATTTAAAATGAACATGAAACTGAAACATGAATATTAAGTCTAGTACTACAGTACATGCAAATGTTGTGTTTAGGCGGAGCTATGATTGTCGGGGGTCAACCCCTCGACCTTAGATAAAATTGTGGAGCTCTGTTTAGGGTTGTTTAGATTATATTTGTCCCCACCCTCCCAACCACCGATTGGTTGTGCACCCCCCACCCCTCCTCCCCGGGAGAATATCATGTGCCCCCATACCTTAGATGCTATATGCCGATACGAGTTGCTTGGAGCTTGTAGATCTGAGATATAGCAGCTCACATGATGTGTCTGAATATTTTTGCAGGAAACCTTGATGAGTTTGAGAATTGCACACAATTTGTACAAAAACTACTTAGATGCCCTTTGATCCCATATCCAACGACCTCGAAGCTCGTATCACCATAGCATCTAAGATGAAGGAGGACATCATATTCTCCTGTATGTAAGAATATCATGTGCTACCACACCTTAGATGCTTTGGTGATACAAGATCTTTGGAGGCGTTGGATTTGTGACCCAACACCTCCTCGGTGGTTCGAATGTTTTTTTGCGGAAAAGCCCCAAAAGAGTTCGGCCACTGCTTACAAGCACAAAGACTGCTCAGATGCCATTGGATCTTAGATCAAACGACCTCCAAGCTCGTATCACTGTAGCATCCAAGCTGCGTTAGCACCTTATGTTTTCTCGCACGGGAGAGTATGAGGTGCTCCCGCACCGTAGATTCTATGGTGATACGAGTTCACTGAGATCTAATGGCCCACAGTAGGAGGTTTGAATGTTTTTGCAATATACGGCTGACAGAGTTTGGGAAATGCACAGAAAGTACAAGTACTATGCATGTGCCATCCGATCACTGATCATACGACCTAGATGCTCATATCACCATAGCGGGTAATTAAGCTACGGGGAGCACCTAATATGAGCACCGAGGAGCCATTGGATCGAAGATGCAGCGACACACACGAGGCTCGAATGTTTTATTTGCAAAAAAACCTTTGGAGAGTTTGGAAATTGTGCATAATTACAAAGACTACTCCCAAGCCATTGGATCTCACTTCCAACGGTGTAAAAACTCGTATCACCATAGTATCTAAGCTACGGGGTGGATGTGATATTCTATGCCGCTGTCTTTTTTGTTAATAAACTTGCAAAATACGTGTAACTCGTGTCGTTACTTGTCTAACCGCGCAAAGTGTTTGTTCAAAAAAACCATCCTACACTGAAATATCAGAACAACACACGGGGGTCCCACTTGTCATTAATCAAATTTGGACCTAAAACTAACAAATCTGAAAGACGAGATTCGAACTGGCAACCTGGACTACAAAGCATAAGTCGATAGCCTGAAAAAACGAACGGTTGTTGGCTTTGTCCCATAACTTGATTTTATACAGTACTTGCGTTGAGTAGAGTAGAGGGAGTGCCTCGTCAACACGTGCATGACCGTTGTCTCACTTACTGGCGGGTCCCAGGTCTGCGATCTCAATATCTCTTCTCTCAATCGTCTAACCTTTGCACGGGCACACACGAAGAGCGGCGCTAGCTTGCCATGGTGTTATTACAACTAAAAAAATCTTGGAAAATAGAAGAATCGCCTAGAACAAGAGACGTTGTGGCTGGTCGAGACGGAGCTAACCACATCTATCCTCCATGCCACGTTCGCATGATGAAGTTGTGTGGCTAGTGGGGTGTTTTCGACTGACTAGCTGGGTCCCGAGCTCGAACCATAGGTACTACGTCTGATACAGTATATTTTTACACACACATTTTTCTTCCGTGCCGAGACGTGGCACACCCTACCGCACGGTTTTGGGGTCCTCCCGGGTGGTGCACGCATATATTCTTCCTAGTGTGGGACGCCCTACCGCGCGTTTTCTAGGTCCTCCTCGGTTGTAGCGCTGAAGCAAGTAAATGAGTCGTCAAATCACGAAAGACCACCTTTCCCGCCGAGTACATCAGTGAAGCACGGTGGCTAACTAGTTGGGCTAGTTCGACCGATTAGCTAGGCCGCCGCCACATTTGTTTGTTCACCCCTTTTTTTATCTACTTGCTGGCAGGTAAAGTTAAATATCCACCGCGGCGTTGCTCTGGTGTTTGGGTGCGGCATGATTTTTAATTTTTTGATTGACGGGAGCAGGCACGGCAGGATTTTTAATTTTTTTATTGACGGGAGCAGGTGCGGCAGCAATTAGTCACGATGACTCCGCCTGTAAAAACCCACTGCTCCCTGATGTGAGAAGTCGTCGACTGGTGTTTTACCGTGGTGAAAACCAAAAGATTTCTCGCTCCCTCCGCCTTCCCGTAGATTGCATTTCCTTTCAGCCGTTTCGCCCCCTTTGCTTCCTCTCCCCATTGCTTCTGCCTTGTGCCATGGCGGCGCAGCAGATCATGGAATCCGAGGTGAGTCGCCTGACACAGGAGCTCCATGCCAAGGATGCGAAGCTCAGGGCCAAGGACATGGAGCTCCGTGAGCTCAAGGAGGAGAGGATGCCATACTCCTCCGTTATGTGCGGGAGTTCACGGAGCTTCAAAAGAGGCAGGTGTCCACCACAAAGATGCTTGAGGCATCGGCGGCGTTGCTGCAGAAAGCAGGAGATATGATAGGTTGTCAGGGGAGCCGGCTGGAGCGCGAGCGGGCCGATCGTGACAAGGTCCAGGATCGCCTCAGCCACTTGGTGAACCAAGTTGCCACGCACGTGTTGCGACTGCGCGATGCCTACCGTCGTGCCAGCACGACGATGCCGGTCGTCGAGCTAAACCCGTTCGACCACCCGGTCGACTTCAATGAGCTGCGGATTCCTGACCTGGTCTCCTTTTTCACCTATATCTCCGAGGAGCTGAGACATCTCCGCGCGATGGTGGGGGCTGAGCTGGACAAGGAGGGGTTGCGGGCTGCTGTCACCATTGCCGGGAGAATCCTTTCAGGGCTCCGTCACCGGAATCCATTCGTGCCATTGGACGCCGTCTTTGACGAGCTGGCTCCCATTGACCTGGAGTGGGCTCTGCGGGCGGTTGCACCCTACATCACCAACGTCGTGCGCCTCGAAAAGCAGAGGGACTTCGGTGGTGTTTAGGCACCCTCTGCATGGGCATGTCCATGTCTTGGCGCAACATGACCGTTGGATCAAACTCAGAGGTGCAGATTAGTCACTTTAGCACAAAGCGTGTGGGTGTGTTTGGTTGCATTCTCATCTCAAAATAGTTGTTTCCTCTTCATGTATTTTTGTCAACCTACTAGTGTGGACTCATGCACCCTTCATGCACTCTGCCAAACACCCAAAAGTGGGTCGAGAAGGGAACTTTTGCTCCCATCCCGTGCACCCTTCATACACCCTGCCTAACACTATTTGTGCTTCATATGTTTCATGTTTCGTGGAGTACTGTAGCACCGTACTCTCTGTGCGCTGTGGACCTAGTTCTATTAACATTGATCTCACCGTTCATTCTCGACCGGACAGTCGAAAAAGCGGTACTATGTTACATATAGGAGTAGTTGACATGCGCACAACATCATTTGTCATCGTCATATCTTACTACACTAGCAACAAGATTGTGTAGTACTGAAGTATGAACCACTGCACATGCCTAGTAGTAGGAGCACTGTGTATGTTCAAGTGGCTGCCGTGTTTCGCACTCCTCCGTCGTAAGAGTTGAAACGCTTGCTGTAATCATTTTTTTCTTTAGAAAAACAGTGGACACGCTCTACCGTGTGGATCCTCCTCGAGCCATGCACTAAATTACTCACTTTCGCCGACGTGTGGGACAGCCAGCACCTGGGTCCACCAGCCATGCACTAAATTACTCCATAGTAGAGTGATGGTAGACTACCCCAATCGAACCGCCGCAGTAATGCCCAATGAATTGTCAAATCACAAAACCCCCTCCTTTCCAGCAGTAAGTTGGACGGACGAAGCAACCATCATTTCACTCTTCTCTCTCAGCTTCCTCTCTTGAAGAAAACCCCCACTTGCTTCGCTTCTCCCTCATCTCGTTCCTCCTTTCACTATTCTCTCTCAGCTTCCTCTCTTGGATGGACGCTGGAGCACCGGCCGACGTGATGTCTATGGCTCTGGCCAAAACTATTGAGGCTCATGGTACGAAGAAGCGCAAGCACCCCGCCGAGACTACCGCAGACAAGCTCAAAGCCATCGCACTGTCCAAGCCCCCCTCTCCGGGATCCCTCATTAAGCAAGTCCAGGTAATGTCTCTTGTTGACGATCTTTTTCTCAATCTTGATCGTGTTTTTTCATCTAACACATAGTACTAGTACTGGTAGTACAACTTTCTGGGTGATCTTGCATGTGATTTTAGCGTGCCAAATGATGGTTCTAAATTCCTCTTTTGATCAAAACATGCAAGAGGTTGACACTGATTTCTTATAGATTACTTTCAACTACTCCCTCTATCCCAAATTTTTGTCTTAGATTTGTCTAGATACGGATGTATCTAATACTAAAATGTGACTTGATACATCAGTATCTAGATACGGATGTATCTAATACTAAAATGTGACTTGATACATCCGTATCTAGACAAATCTAAGACAAGAATTTTGGGACGGAGGGAGTACTTTATGAACATCAATGCTACCTTTTAAGAGGGTATATTTGCCTCAGTAACTTGTGTTATGGATATTGCATGTAATCCCTCTGCTTTCATTCCTTTGAAGACATGTTCTAGTGTCTTTGTTCACTCATTTCTGTGCGTATATGTAGTCATATATGGAGTATAATATCGAAAATCATCTTATATTTCTGAACGGAGGTAGTAATAAAATATGGTTTATGTTTGAATTAGAACCAGGTCCGCGGTGGAGATGAAGTTCTCAAAGTCATGTCGTGTGAAATGGAAGACCTCATGATGAGTTCTACTGCTGAACTATCCAGCTAATGTGTCCTTGTCGCCACGTGTCCTGAACTAGTGTTTTCCTGTAGCATTGTTGTCAGGCGTGTTCTCGAGGTTGTACTTGACCACAACAATTTCCTGGCTGTGCCTTCGATTATGAAGGGTGTGGTTCTTGTAAAGCTTCCCAACAAATCTGATGCAGCCTATCTTCATCATCATGTTTATGAGTGGAAAGACCACTCTGTTAGGTTCTCCAAGGTTGACAAGATGGTGATGGTGCATGTAGACATCTCACACGAAGTCCATGGCCTAGTCAGTTATGCGGGGTTCATCCTATAGGTCGGTGGCAAGAAATAGTCTGCAGAGTTTAGCTGGTGCAACTTTGCTTGTCTGTAGTAAGTACTATTGTTCAGTACTTGATTTGTGTTTGTGAACCCTATATTGTTTATTAGTACTGCTGCTTTTGGTGTGTGGTCAGTCCTGAGAATGGTCTATGTTAATGTCTGTCCACTCAATTCAGTCTGTATATTTGGAAGTATCCAGATCATATTTTTGTGAGGATGATTTGTCAATTATGGTTACACTCCAATATCTGTATGCATTGCAGGGTTTATCGCACCCACCAGGATTTCCAGTCCCATGGATGTTCGGTCCATACGATTTGTCATGACCTTTGGACTGTCCTGCTTGTGGGAGTAGGCGGGGCCCCTGCATGCCACGCATAGTTGGACGATCAATCTTCTGTTTAGTACTTCAACATAGTGATTTCCTGGTAAGGATTCACTCGTGTCACATCAAGTAAATCTTATTGATTTACTGTCTAAATCTTATTGATTTAATGTCATGTTTTCTTTCTTTTCCCGCAACTTTACAATGCAGGTTTGCTCTACGATGGCTATTTTTGCAGGTTTCACTTCTTATGTTGTGTCAGTAATGAAGGCACTGTCCATCACTTATATTACTGGAAAAAATTGGATCAGTCTGCTGTCTGAGTACAAGCTGAATCCCTATGATGAACTGTAGTTTGGTTTAACAAAAACGCCACAATTAGTCCTTCTCGCGTTTAAAAGAAATGAAGAAAAAAACTGGATCACGGTCACGGATCCTAGTCAAGTTAGAAAGCTTATCATAGCAGACCAGACACGATCGCCGCTGTCTCGCACAGATCGAGCACCAGTAGTTGCTCTAGCACTGACAGCGGCAGCAGCTCAGTCTGATCCAGCTGAGGATTGGGCACCGACCGTGTCAGCGGATCAGTCTGATCTACCGGAGGATCGGGCTCGACACCCGCACTTGCTCCGACACCGGGACCAGCTCTACAAGGAGCACCATCTCCAACACTTGCACTTGCATCTGCTCTGTCCCATGCAGTTGCACCGGCAACAGACTGGGCTGCAGTACGCACTTCATATACCAAAGTCCTTACAAAAACCGACATGTCCACCTTCTTGGTAAGCATTGGCCGCCCAAGTGCTTCGTTCTTTTTTCTTTCCATGTTGTTTCACATGATTCACTGTGTTGATCTAACTGTTTGGGTATGTCTTCTTGTTTACAAACAGAGAATTCCTAGAGCAACGAGGGAGTCGTTCAACAATTCGGGCGACCGCAGCCAAGTTTCTCTTACCATGCGCAGCCTTGGTGTGAATGAACATGTTCAATATACCGTAAGTACAAAGGATGCTCGCATGATGATTGATGCTAAAGGATGGTCAAAGTTCAAATCTAAATCATATCTTGCAGTAGGGGATGATGTCAAAATCGAACTTCCTCGGCAAGGAGAGCTGGTCCAAATCAACTTTGAAATTCTTCAGTAGCAGCACACAACTGTCGAACTGATCTATCCTCTGAGAGATTTTGATGTAATAATCTGGCATGGTGAAACAAGTGTACTGTGTGCATAAGTAGTACAACTTTATTATTTATCACATGGTATATCGTTGATAGAATTGCAACTCTGATTGCTGGTTAGGAACTGTCATTCGATTTCATTCCAACAGCTGTCGTGCTTTATTCAATTTTGTGTATTCGCCTTGTGACAGCATCTAAAACCAGCGCTGTACCGATCGCTTGCAATATGAAAAGCGCTGAGGTAGAACACATGGGCCCCCAAACATGCAGGGTCGGCCTGCGGCCCAAAGTCCAGAACCGTGAGCCTATCTGAGTATTATATTCTCAGTTGAACCCCCATAAAAAAAGTTGAACCCCCATAATGCCCGTGCGTTGCAGAGGGAGTATATTTCTCGGCAAGGTGAGCCTGTGATATAAAATATTTGTATATTTCTTTACAGAGGGAGTATCTCTGTCAAAAAATATATTTATGTGTAACTAGTTACTCCTGTCTTTCTACTTCCTTTCGCTGATATGTGGGGCAACTGGCAACGGGGTCCACGTGCCATATGCCCAAATTAGAGTGCACAACTTCACGGTAGACACACCCCGGTCGTAGCGCCGTAGTAATGCCCAATGAGCCGTCAAATCACAACCCCCCTTCCAGCTTTAGCAGTAAGCTGGACGGACAAAGTGGCAATATTTCACTGGGCCCAAATCCCCTTCTCCCTCGTCTGCTTGTTTAGAGAAAACCCCCTCTTGGCGATTGGATAGTGTTTTCTCATGGAGAACCAGGTACGAATTCTTCATCCATCCCCGATAAATCCAAGTCCCTTGGTCGCAGGTAATCCTAGGATGGCAGTCGCCGCCGTTGATGCATTTTTCTTCCTACTGAATCTAGTGTGTTTCATTTGCAGTGCCCAAAGTGCGAGTACCCTACAGGTTTCTGCGCCCTCGGCGAGACGCCACACTTGTTCCTTCTCATCCTAACACAGCATTTTGAAACGCGCACAGTATGTTCCTAGAATCCTCTTTTCTATCCAGGAGGGTGGGGGTTTTTTGAACATGTTGTGTTCTCATATTTTTTTCCTGCAGTGTATTATTTGCTCTGCCAGAACACATGTACTCAAGATGCCCGGCCTTTCCATAACTGAATACACTAGTTTAATGGTCATAGTGAAGACAAGCCATTGATATAAGTTCCGAGTTGGGTTCATGAACCAAGAAGATCGCTGCTTTTTTTATGGCCGAACTTGGATAAACTTTCTCAAGTGTTACGGACTGAAAGTTGGTGCACGAATGTTGATGGAAATAGCAGAACCTGGTCTCATCTTCACTGCAATCTTCCACCCCGACGTTGTTCCAATTGTTCATCCATGTTAGTTTTGTATCTGGTTCTTGCTTGTTGCCTCGATTACTTCTTAGTCCACCTATTATGTCTAAATAATCACAATTTAACTTTAGAAGTAGCAACGAATCTCTCACGAAGATGCTACTTCTAACTAATATTTTCTTATAATTGGTGGCACATGTAGGTTTCTTCAGAGTTAAGCAGTCTGCTCGTTTGTTACTCTGTAATAACTCGGCTGTTACTAATGGCACTGAAGTTGACTGGATCAACATCCACAAGTTCCTACACTTTATTGATCGTCTTGAGGTCCTCGTGGGGTGTTTCAATGGTGGAAGGCCATGTGGGATATGTGTGCCACTGCTGCACTCATTGAACAGGTCCAACTGTGTCGAGAAACTTATGGTACGAGCTGTTTTCTGTTATATATGTTGTTCATAAACTATTGCTTATACACAGTTTTACAGCTGTGATCTTCTTGAAACAGGAACTGCCGAGTTCTATTGTTCCTATACAGATGCCTGACCATGGTCGAGTCAGACTTGTTCTTGGTCACAACATGATGTTTATGTCGACCTACTCAATTCCCCTTGGAGGTGAAAAGATACTTATTCATGGGTGGTCTCAAATAATGAAGGCTTGTCCATCTTGGAGAATAGGACAGAAGATTATGTTCATCCTTTTCCATGGCTCTAAAGCGAATATCCTGTTAATTGACCATGTTGCGAGATGAAGCCACTTTCAGAATGTTGTGGATGCGCAGGGTGGCGCCTGGGCCTTGTCCTGGGGATTGGCGGCCTCACCCTTGGTTAACTGTAGGCAAAGTAGCACTGTTTGAGGCGTGCTTTGTACGGCTGAACTTGTATGAGTACTCATATTGCTTTCAGCTTTGGTTGTTAAGTGCCCCTGCTGGTTTCAGTGAAGGTTGTTAAGTACTCCTCCTGCTTTTACAGTCTGTTGTGTTTCTTCAGTCCTGTCTTCCTCCAGCCGCCAAAACAAAACCAGCGCCGACAGGGCCGCCTGCTTCTGCCTCCCACGGCTGGCTGCGCCTCAGCACACGCATCGCCGCCCCACCATCTCCTAAATCGTTAAGGCCGACGTCCTCCACGTGCTTTGGTGCGCTCGCCATGGCGCCGCCCTCTCGCATTGTCAACATGGTCAACAAACAACAGGAATTGGCAGAAGTACGTGGAGAGGATGACAGTAGGGGCCCACCACGTCAGCGTATGGAAAAATAAAATGCTTCCTCCTAGTGTTTTCCTGACATCTGGGACCCACGACATTGTGAGCGTATATAGTCAATAGACAAGAGAACAGCACAAGATCGGCTGACACCTGGGACGTAGCTACTCGAGTAGTATTTTTTTGTTTGGTATTGTTGAGACGGAGCAGGGTTTGAACTGGGCTGTGGCCCGTCTAGCCCAGGCTTATATTTTATGTTCACCATGTGACCATCCCAGCTATTTTTTTCTTTGTGAAATGGAGCCAGGTTTATTTTTTCTGAAGAATACCCAATCTAGGCCTACTTATTTTTCTATGCCTTGATGGGCTGCAAATCTTTCAAGACGCCTGGAAATCTTGAAAGTAATATGAAATGGGTTGTAAATATAAAAACAGATGACAAATTGGCAATTACTTTATAATTTCTGAATTTTTTCACATTTTCAGATTCCTATTTCACTGGGCATTAACCTAATTTAAATATATCTTCAAAGTACTTTAAATCTGGCTCGACATTTCAGTATTAAAAATAGTTTGGAACCCACAGAAATATGCGAAATTGGCCCTGGCCAACCAAAAAAAAGGCTGCAATAAATTGCATAAGGAGTTGCCATGAGCTATATATAAATTATTAAAAAAAGAGGGAGTGGTCTGACTTGTGGGCCTGTTTAGTTGACGCCTATGCAAGATTTTTTTAGTTATTATATACGTCAACAAACGATTCTAGCAGACGTAACCGTTGGATGTCAATCCAACGGCCGTCGTGTTTCTTCAATCTCTGATCTTCTTGCTCCAGCCGCCAAATCAGCGCCGGCAGGACCGCCTACTCCCGCCTCCCGTGGACGGCTGTGCTACCGCGCAGGCCTCAGCGCCCCCTACTACTCCCACCGCTGGCCAGGGCATCCCTCTACTCACCCACACCCCCTGTTATTCTGCAGCAACGGCAGCCTCACACCGCAGCCGAACCGGTGAACCCTCGTACTCCTCTCCGCACGGGCTTCCACTGCCGCGTCTTCCCCGGCTCCGCATCGTCCCCTTCCTAGGCCTTGCCGTCATCCATCGCCGTGGTGCTCTCGGCGCAGCGTGGTCAATGTGGTCAACGACCGACTTCCATCAGAAAAGTATTGTACGTGGAGAGGCTGACAGCTAGGTCCACGGCAGCCGCAAGCAAGTGCCTCCTTATTACGCGGAAAATAATTATTCCTCCACCTGACAGCAGGGACCCATCGGACGGGCCACCAGTATTTCGTGAAAAAAAACATTTCCCCCTGACTGCTGGGACCCACAGGATGGGCCACCGTATTTCGTGAAAAAAAATGTTTCCCACGCTGTCAGCTCGGACCCACCGGAAGTGCCTCCTTATTACGCACAAAAAAATGAATACCCCCCTACTAGCAGGGACCCACCTTGGTGGGAGGCTGACTTGTGGGCCTAATAAGTTGACTGAGACGGAGGCCTTTGTCAACTTTAGTCAATATATGAACGATTCTAGCTCCAGTGACCGTACGATGTCCATCCAACGGCCGTAGTGCTTCTTCAACCTCTGGTCTTCTTGCTCCAGCCGCCCAAAGCAGCGCCGGTCATGCCGCCTGCTCCTGCCGCCCGTGGCCGGCTGTGATGACGCGGAGGCCTCACCATCCCCTACTACTCCCACCGCTGGCCAGGCCATACCTCTACGCACCGACACCCCCTGTTATTCTGTGCCGACGGCAGCCTCACACCGCAGCCGAACAAGTGAACCCTCATACTCCTCTACGCGTGGGCATCCACTGCCGCGTCTTCCCCGGCTCCGCGTCATCCCCTTCCTAGGCCTTGCTGTCGTCCACCGTCCTGGTGCTCTCGGCGCGGCGTGGTCAACGTGGTCAAGGAATGGCTTCCATCGGACGTGGACTGTACGTGGAGAGACTGACAGCTGGGTCCACAGCCGCAGCAATGAAGTGCCTCCTTATTACGCGCAAAATAATTATTCCTCCACCTGACAGCGGGGACCCACCAGACGGGCCACCATATTTCGCGAAAAAAAACGTTCCCCCCTAACTGCTGGGACCCACCAACTACATCTTCGCATGTAAGGAAGTGCGTCCGAAAAAAAAACGATTCGCCCCCCTGACTGCTGGGAGGTTAGAAAAAGCGGTAGGCGTAAGCGAGGCGGTTGACCTTCGCCTAGTGCATAGGCGGTGACTAAGCGCCCTAGGCACGGCCTAGGCGGCAATATAGTTTTTACTCGTTGTGTATTTGTGATTATTATGTGGGTGTTGATATTAGTTTAGGGAATACAAATAAGTTAACTATCGTATACTACCATTGGAATATACCCGTTTGGCATATCAGTGTAGTATGTGGCATGATTTCTTGCTTGGGTAAGCAATTCCTTGCTTGCCCTGACTAGACCTCCATTTATGCCCTAGGCGAGGCGTTTGGCCATTGCCTAGCGCCTAGGCGTGCCTAAGCGCCTCCTAGGCACTGCCTTTTCCAACAGAGGCTGGGACCCACCAGCTACATCTTCGCACGCAAGGAAGTGCGTCCGAAAAAATGATTCGCCCCCCTGACTGCTGGGACCCACCAGCTACATCTTCGCACGCAAGGAAGTGCGTCCGGGCAAAAAAACAAAATGATTCCCCCCTGACTGCTGGGACCCAGCAGCTACACCTTCGCACGCAAGGAAGTGTGTCCGGGCAAAAAAACAAAAACAAAATGATTTGCCCCCCAGACTGCTTGGACCCACCAGCTACATCTTCGTAGGCAAGGAAGTGCCTGACAGTCGGGACCCACCTGGTCGAAGCGTACGTAGCGTTGTCATTCTGGTCGCGAACGTGTACGTACATATGTACTGGTCGATGTAGAGGCGCGCACGTGTCGTAGTAGAGGCGCGTACGTGTCGTAGTAGAGGCGCGCACGTAGCATGTACACGTACGTAGAGCGGCCAGGGTGCAAGAAAGAAAATACGGCCACGTACATACATACGGGCAGGGTCTCGAACACCTACTTGCGCATACGTACGGCTAGGGCTCGTGTACATGGCTGGGTTGGAATGGAGAAACAGCATCGTCGTCGTGTTCATGGGGAGGCAACGGAATGCGTCGTGTTCATGGGGAGGCAACGGAATGCGTCGTGTTCATGGGGAGGCAACGGAATGCGTCGTGTTCATCAGGAGGCAACGGAACGCATGGGAGCCAACCGGCTGGGTTGGAACGGAATGTGTGGTCATGTTCATCAGGAGGGCTTGGATGGAACAGGCGATGGAAACGAGGCCTAGCGTACCGCAAAACGGAGGAAACGGCCTTGTGTTCGACCGGCCATGTTCGAAACGGGATCCTGTTCATCGGGAGGGGTCTGGCGTACCGCAAAACGGAGGAAACGGACCTCCTACAGTCGAAACGGGGGTCCTGTTGATCAGGAGGGGTGTGGCGTACCGCAAAACGGAGGAAACAGACTTGTGTTGGAGCACTACGGTCAAAACGGGGGTCCTGTTGATCGGGAGGGGTGTGGCGTACCGCAAAACGGGACTCCACGAGATATTGTTCATCTCCATCATCGACCTCCTCCAGCCTCCACGGGCTACCGTCGACCTCCTCCAGCCTCCACGGGCTCCTGTTCATCCAGCCTCCACCGCGTGCTACTCCACCGGGTACTGTTCAACCACCCCTCCACGGGCACCCCTCCACCGTCTACTGTTCATCCAACCCTCCACACCACGGGGTCCTATTCAACCACCCCTCCACGAGCACCCCTCCACAGTCTACTATTCATCCAGCCCTCCACACCATGGGGTCCTGTTCATCCAGAGGCAACGCCACCGCTCACTGTCCATCCAACCCCCTCCCCCGCCGGCCCCCACAACACTCACTGTTCATCCAATCGATCGGCTTCAGTTAGCAGCAGTAGCGAAGGAATCGCTCGATCGGGTTCAGTTAACAGCCATTGATCGATCGCTCGGGTTCAGTTAGAGCCCAACGCCTCGCTCGGGTTCAGTTAGAGCCAACGCCTCGCACACACGCGCGTACGTGTACGAGAGAAACGCGCATCGCTCGGCTCCCGACCTCCCATCGTAACCGGGAACTCCCCAAAATTTTCCTCCCCCTCGCTTCTACCACGGTTTTTTCCGTCATGGACGGCCCAAAGAATGTCATGCAGCTGCGTCTCCGGCCCGCCCAGGATGAAAAGCCCATTTTCTGTCATGATTTTTTGTCATAGAAGTAGGAGTCCACCACATCTATGATGATACCGGGTTTTGTCACAATTATCATCATAGAAGTGTCATATCTATGACAGAATAAATTTTCGTTCGGCCCAAAATGTCACGGATGTGTCCTTTTTTGTAGTGGGAGGTGTCGTACATTCGGTGCTTGGATCGGTTGGATCATGAAGACGTTGGACTACATCAACCGTGTTACTAAACACTTTCGCTTTCGGTCTACGAGGGTACGTGGACACACTCTCCCCTGTCGTTGCTATGCATATCCTAGTTTCATCTGGCGTGATCGTAGGAAATTTTTTGAATTACTACGTTCCCCAACAGTGGCATCCAAGCCAGGTCTATGCGTAGATGATATATGCATGAGTAGAACACAACGAGTTCTGGGCGATAATAGTCATATTGCTTACCACCAACGTCTTACTTTGATTTGGCGGTATTGTTGGATGAAGCGACCCGGACTGACATTACATGACCGCGTTCATGAGACTGGTTCTACCGACGTGCTTCGCACACAGGTGGCTGGCGGGTGTCTGTTTCTCCAACTTTAGTTGAATCAATTTTAACTATGGCTGATCCTTGTTGAAGGTTAAAACAGCACACTTGATAAAAATCATTGTGGTTTTGATGCGCAGGTAAGAATGGTTCTTGCTAGAAGCCCGTAGCAGCCATGTAAAACTTGCAACAACAAAGTAGAGGACGTCTAACTTGTTTTTGCAGGGCATGTTGTGATGTGATATGGTCAAGACGTGATGAGATATAAATTGTTGTATGAGATGATCATGTTTTGTTAAAGTTATCGGCAACTAGCAGGAGCCTTATGGTTGTCTCTTTATTGCATAAGATGCAAGCGCCATATAATTGCTTTACTTTATTGCTATGCGATAGCAATAGTTGCAAAAGCAATAGTTGGCGAGACGACCATGTGACGACACGTTGATAGAGATCAAGATGATGGAGATCATGGTGTCATGCTGGTGACAATGGAGATCATGACGGTGCTTTGGAGATGGAGATCAAAGGCACAAGATGATGATGGCCATATCATGTCACATATTTTGATTGCATGTGATGTTTATCCTTTATGCATCTTATTTTGCTTAGTACGGTGGTAACATTATAAGATGATCCCTCACTAAATCTCAATGTATAAGTGTTCTCCCTGAGTATGCACTGTTGCTATAGTTCATCATGCCGAGACACCACGTGATGATCGGGTGTGATAAGCTCTACGTTCATATACAACGGGTGCAAGCCAGTTTTGCACATGCAGAATACTCAGGTTAAACTTGACGAGCCTAGAATATGCAGATATGGCCTCGGAACACCGAGACCGAAAGGTCAAACGTGAATCATATAGTAGATATGATCAACATAGAGATGTTCACCATTGAAAACTACTCCATCTCACGTGATAATCGAACATGGTTTAGTTGATATGGATCACATGATCATTTAGATGACTAGAGGGATGTCTATCTAAGTGGGAGTTCTTAAGTAATTTGATTAATTGAACTTTAATTTATCATGAACTTAGTCCTGGTAGTATTTGCAAATTATGTTGTAGATCAATTGCTCGCGTTATAGCTCCCCGTTTATTTTTGATATGTTCCTAGAGAAAAATAAGTTGAAAGATGATAGTAGCAATGATGCGAACTGGATCCATGATCCGAGGATTATCCTCATTGCTGCATAGAAGAATTGTGTCCTTGATGCACCGCTAGGTGACGGACCTATTGTAGGAGAAGATGCAGACGTTATGAACAATTGGCAAGCTCGGTATGATGAGTACTTGATAGTTTAGTGCGCCATGCATTACGGCTTATAACTGGGACTTCAAAAATGTTTTGAACGCCACAGAGCATATAAGATGTTCCAAGAGCTGAAATTGGTATTTTAGACTCATGCTGAGTCAAGAGGAATGAGACCTCTGACAAGTACTTTGCCTAGAAGATGGAGGAGAATAGCTCAACCAGTGAGCATGTGCTCCAAATGTCTGAGTACTACAATCGCTTGAATCAAGTGGGAGTTAATCTGATAGTGATTGATAGAGTTCTCTAGTCACTATCACCAAGTTACTGGAACTTCATGATGAACTATAATATGCAAGGGATGACGAAAACGATTCTCGAGCTCTTTGCGATGCTAAAATCGGCGAAGGTAGAAATCAAGAAAGAGCATCAAGTGTTGATGGTTAACAACACCACTAGTTTCAAGAAAAGAAGCAAAGGAAAAGAAAGGGAACTTCAAGAAAGAATGGAAAGCAAGTTGCCACTCCCGTGAAGAAACCCAAAGATAGACCTAAGCCTGAAATTGAGTGCTTCTACTGCAAAGGGAATGGTCACTGGAAGCGGAACTACCCCAAATACTTGGCGGATAAGAAGGATGGCAAAGTGAAAGGTATATTTGGTATACATGTTATTGATGTGTACTTTACTAGTGTTCATAGTAACCCCAGGGTATTTGATACCGGTTCAGTTGCTAAGATTAGTAACTCTTAACAGGAGTTGCAAAATGAACAGAGACTAGTTAAGGGCAAGGTGACGATGTGTGTTGGAAGTGATTCCAAGGTTGATAAGATCACCATCGCACACTCCCTCTATCTTCAGGATTAGTGTTGGACCTAAATAAATGTTATTTGGTGTTTGCGTTGAGCATGAATATGATTGGATCATGTTTATTGTGATACGATTATTCATTTAAGTCAGAGAATAATTGTTGTTCCATTTACATGAATAAAACCTTCTATGGTCATACACGCAATGTAAATGGTTTATTGAATCTCTATCGTGGTGATACACATATTCATAATATTGATGCCAAAAGATGCAAAGTTGATAATGATAGTGCAACATATTTGTGGCACTGCCGTTTTGATCATATTGGTGTAAAGCGCATGAAGAAACTCCATGCAGATGGGCTTTTGGAAGCACTTGATTATGAATCATTTGATACTTGTGAACCATGCCTCATGGGCAAGATGACTAAAACTCCGTTCTTTGAAACAATGGAGTGAGCCACTGACTTATTGGAAATAATACATACCAATGTATGCGGTCCAATGATTGTTGAGGCTCGTGGCGGGTATCTTTATTTTCTAACCTTCACAGTTGATTTGAGCAGATATAGGTATATCTACTTAATGAAACACAAGTGTGAATCATTTTGAAAAGTTCAAAGAATTTCAGAGTGAAGTGGAGAATCATCGTAACGAGAAAATAAAGTTTCTGCAATCTGATCGCAGAGGCAATATTTGAGTTACGAGTTTTGGCCTTCATTTAAAACAATGTGGAATAGTTTCACAACTCACGCCACCTGGAACACCACAGCGCAATGGTGTATCTGAACGCCATAACTGTACTATATTGGATATGGTGCGATCTATGATGTCTCTTACCGATTTACCACTATAATTTTGGGGTTATGCATTAGAGACAACTGCATTCACGTTAAATAGGGCATCATCTAAATCTGTTGAGACGACATCATATGAACTATGGTTTGGCAAGAAACCTAAGTTGTCATCTCTTAAACTTTGGGGCTGCGATGCTTATGTGAAAAAGCTTCAACCAGATAAGCTCTAACCCAAATCGGAGAAATGTGTCTTCAGAGGATACCCAAAGGAGACTGTTGGGTACACCTTCTATCATAGATCCGAAGGCAACATATTCGTTGCTAAGAATGGATCCTTTCTAGACAAGGGGTTTCTCTTAAAATAAGTGAGTGGGAGGAAAGTAGAACTTGATGAGGTAGTTGTACCTTCTCTCGAATTGGAAAATGGTTCATCATAGAGATTGTTAGGGAACGTAGTGATTTCAAAAATTTCCTACGCACACGCAAGATCATGGTGATGCATAGCAACGAGAGGGAGAGTGTTGTCTACGTACCCTCGTAGACCGTAAGCGGAAGCGTTATGACAACACGGTTGATGTAGTCGTACGTCTTCACGATCGACCGATCCTAGTACCTAAAGTATGGCACCTCCGTGATCTGCACACGTTCGGCTCGATGACGTCCCACGAACTCTCGATCCAGCCGAGTGTCGAGGGAGAGCTTCGTCAGCACGGCGGCGTGAAGGCGGTGATGATGATACTACCGTCGCAGGGCTTCTCCTAAGCACTACGATGATATGACCGAGGTGGATTATGGTGTAGGGGGGCACCGCACATGGCTAAGAGATCAATGATCAACTTGTGTGTCTATGGGGTGCCCCCTGGCCACGTATATAAAGGATGGAGGGAGGAGGAGGCCGACCCTCATAGGGCGCGCCCAAAGTGTGGAGTCCTACTAGGACTCCCTAGTCCTAGTAGGATTCCACCTCCCACATGGAATAGGAAAAAGGGAAGGGAGAAGGAGAAGGAAGGAAGGGGCGTCCCCTTTCCCTAGTCCAATCCGGACACGTAACTCTCCGTACTCCGAAAAATACCCGAATCACTCGGAACCTTTCCGATGTCCGAATATAGCCTTCCAATATATCAATCTTTATGTCTCGGACATTTTGAGACTCCTCGTCATGTCCCTGATCTCATCCGGGACTCCGAACAAACTTCGGTCATCAAATCACGTAACTCATAATACAAATCATCATAGAACGTTAAGTGTGTGGACCCTACGGGTTCGAGAACTATGTAGACATGACCAAGAATCATCTTCGGCCAATAACCAATAGCGGAACCTAGATGCTCATATTGGTTCCTACATATTCTATGGAGATCTTTATCGATCAAACCGCATAACAACATACGTTGTTCCCTTTGTCATCGGTATGTTACTTGCCCGAGATTCGATCGTCGGTATCTCAATTCCTAGTTCAATCTCATTACTAGCAAGTCTCTTTACTAGTTCCGTAATGCATCATCCCACAACTAACTTATTAGTCACATTGCTTGCAAGGCTTATAGTGATGTGCATTACCGAGAGGGCCCAGAGATACCTCTCCGATAGACGGGGTGACAAATCCTAATCTCGATTAATGCCAACTCAACAAACACCATTGGAGACACCTGTAGAGCATATTTATAATCACCCAGTTACATTGTGACGTTTGATAGCACACAAGGTGTTCCTCCGGTATTCGGGAGTTGCATAATCTCATAGTTAGAGGAACATGTATAAGTCATGAAGAAAGCAGTAGCAATAAAACTGAACGATCATTATGCTATGCTAACGGATGGGTCTTGTCCATCACATCATTCTCTAATGATGTGATCCCGTTCATCAAATGACAACACATGTCCATGGCTAGGAAACTTAACCATCTTTGATTAACGAGCTAGTCAAGTAGAGGCATACTAGGGACACTCTATTTGTCTATGTATTCACACATGTACTAAGTTTCCGGTTAATAAAATTATAGCATGAATAATAAGCATTTACCATGATATAAGGAAATATAAATAACAATTTTATTATTGCCTCTAGGGCATATTTCCTTTAGTCTCCCACTTGCACTAGAGTCAATAATCTAGTTCACATCGTCATGTGATTTAACACCAATAGTTCACATATTTATGTGATTAGTTCACATCTCCATGTGACTAACACCCAAAGGGTTTACTAAAGTCGATAATCTAGTTCACATCTCTATGTGATTAACACCCAAAGAGTGATCATGTTTTGCTTGTGAGAGAAATTTAGTCAACGGGTCTGCCACATTCAGAGCTATATGTATTTTGCAAATGTTCTATGTCTACAATGCTTTGCATAGAGCTACTCTAGCTAATTGCTCCCACTTTTAATATGTATCTAGATCGAGACTTAGAGTCATCCAGATCGGTGTCAAAGCTTGCATCGACGTAACTCTTTACGATGAACTCTTTGTCACCTCCATAACCGAGACACATTTCCTTATTCCACTAAGGATATTTTTGACCGATGTCCAGTGATCCACTCCTGGATCACTATTGTACCCTCTTGCCAATCTTATGGTGAGGTACACAATAGGTCTGGTACACAGCATAGCATATTTTATAGAACCTATGATTGAGGTATAGGGAATGACTTTTCATTCTCTTTCTATTTTCTGCCGTGGTCGGCTTTTGAGTCTTACTCGATTTCACACCTTGCAACACAGGCAAGAACTCCTTCTTTGACTTTTCCATTTTGAAGTACTTCAAAATCTTGTCAAGGTATGTACTCATTGAAAATATATCAAGCATCTTGATCTATATCTATAGATCTTGATGCTCAATATGTAAGTAGCTTCACCGAGGTATTTCTTTGAAAAACTCTTTTCAAACACTCCTTTATGCTTTCCAGAAAATTCTACATTATTTTCGATCAACAATATGTCATTCACATATAGTTATCAGAAATGCTGTAGTGCTCCCACTCACTTTCTTGTAAATACAGGCTTCATAGCAAGTCTGTATAAAACCATATGCTTTGATCACTTTATCAAAGTATATATTCCAACTCTGAGATTCTTGCACCAGTCCATAGATGGATCGATGGAGCTTGCTCACTTTGTTAGCACCTTCGGGATTAACAAAACCTTCTGGTTGCATCATATACAACTCTTCTTTAAGAAATCCATTAAGGAATGCAGTTTTGACATCCATTTGCCAGATTTCATAAAATGCGGCAACTGCTAACATGATTTGGACAGACTTTTAAGCATCGATACGAGTGAGAAAATCTCATTGTAGTCAACACCTTGAACTTGTCGAAAACATTTTTGCGACAATTCGAGCTTTGTAGATAGTAACACTACTATGAGCGTCTGTCTTCCTTTTGAAGATCCATTTATTCTCAATGACTCACTGATCATTGGGCAAGTCAATCAAAGTCCATACTTTGTTCTCATACATGGATCCCATCTCAGATATCATGGCCTCAAGCCATTTCGCGGAATCTGGGCTCATCATCGCTTCCTCATAGTTCGTAGGTTCAACATGGTCTAGTAACATGACTTCCAAAATAGGATTACCGTGCCACTCTGGTGCAGACCGTACTCTGGTTGACCTACGAGGTTTGGTAGTAACTTGATCTGAAGTTTCATGATCATCATCATTAGCTTCCTCACTAATTGGTGTACGAATCACTGGAACTGATTTCCGTGATGAACTACTTTCCAATTCAGGAGAAGGTACAATTACCTCATCAAGTTCTACTTTCCTCCTACTCACTTCTTTCGAGAGAAACTCCTTCTCTAGAAAAGAACCATTCTTAGAAACAAAATATCTTGCCTTCAGATCTGTGATAGAAGGTGTACCCAACAGTTTCTTTTGGGTATCCTATGAAGACGCACTACTCCGATTTGGGTTTGAGCTTATCAGTTTGAAACTTTTTCACATAAGCATTGCAACCCCAAACTTTAAAAAATGACAGCTTTGGTTTCTTGCCAAACCATAGTTCATACGGTGTCATCTCAATGGATTTAGATGGTGCCCTATTTAACGTGAATGCAGCTGTCTCTAATGCATAGCCCCAAAACGATATTGGTAAATCGGTAAGAGACATCATAGATCGCACCATATCCAATAAAGTACGATTACAACATTCGGACACACCATTATGTTGTGGTGTTCTAGGTGGCGCGAGTTGCGAAACTATTCCACATTGTTTCAAATGAAGACCAAACTCATAACTCAAATATTTGCCTCCGCGATCAGATCGTAGAAACTTTATTTTCTTGTTACGATGATTCTCCACTTCACTCTGAAATTCTTTGAACTTTTCAAATGTTTCAGACTTATGTTTCATTAAGTAGACATACCCATATCTGCTCAAATCATCTGTGAAGGTCAGAAAATAACGATACCCGCCGCGAGCCTCAACACTTATCGGATCGCATACATCAGTATGTATTATTTCCAATAAGTCAGTTGCTCGCTCCATTGTTCCGGAGAACGGAGTCTTAGTAATCTTGCCCATGAGGTATGGTCGCAAGCATCAAGTGATTTATAATCAAGTGATTACAAAAGTCCATCAGCATGGAGTTTCTTTATGCGCTTTACACAAATATGACCTAAACGGCAGTGCCACAAATAGGTTGCACTATCATTATTAACTTTGCATCTTTTGGCTTCAATATTATGAATATGTGTATCACTATGATCGAGATTCAATAAACCATTCGCCTTGGGTGTATGTGTTGGAAATATGCCCTAGAGGCAATAATAAAATGGTTACTATTGTATTTCCTTGCTCATGATAATTGTCTAGTGTTCATGCTATAATTGTATTAACTGGAAATCGTAATACATGTGTGAATACATAGACCACAACATGTCCCTAGTAAGCCTCTAGCTAACTAGCTCGTTGATCAATAGATGGTCATGGTTTCCTGACCATAGACATTGGATGTCATTGATAACGGGATCACATCATTAGGAGAATGATGTGATGGACAAGACCCAATCCTAAGCGTAGCAAAAGATCGTGTAGTTCGTTTGCTAAAGCTTTTCTAATGTCAAGTATCTTTTCCTTAGACCATGAGATTGTGCAACTCCCGAATACTGTAGGAATACTTTGGGTGTGCCAAATGTCACAACGTAACTGGGTGGCTATAAAGGTGCACTACGGGTATCTCCGAAAGTGCTTGTTGGGTTGGCACGAATCGAGACTGGGATTTGTCACTCCGTATGACGGAGAGGTATCTCTAGGCCCACTCGGTAAGACATCATCGTAATGAGCTCAGTGTGACTAAGGGTTGGTCGCGGGATGATGTGTTATGGAATGAGTAAAGTGACTTGCCGGTAACGAGATTGAACAAGGTATTGGGATACCGACGATCGAATCTCGGGCAAGTAACATATCGATTGACAAAGGGAATTGTATACGGGATTGATTAAATCCTCGACATCGTCGTTCATCCGATGAGATTATCGTGGAGCATGTGGGAGCCAACATGGGTATCCAGATCCCGTTGTTGGTTATTGACCAGAGAGTTGTCTCGGTCATGTCTACGTGTCTCCCGAACCTGTAGGGTCTACACACTTAAGGTTCGGTGACGCTAGAGTTATAGAGATATTAGTATGCGGTTAACCGAAAGTTGTTCGGAGTCCCGGATGAGATCCAGGACGTCACGAGGAGTTCCAGAATGGTCCGGAGGTAAAGATTTGTATATAGGAAGTCCAGTTTCGGCCATTGGGAGAGTTTCGGGGGTCACCGGTATTGTACTGGGACCACCGGAAGGGTCCCGGGGTCCATCGGGTGGGGCCACCTATCCTGGAGGGCCCCATGGGCTGAAATGGCGTGGGAACCAGCCCCTGGTGGGCTGGTGCACCCCACACAAGGGCCCAAGGCGCCTATGGTTGGAAACCCTAGGGGGTCGTTTCCCCCCGAGGGGGCATGCGCCCCCTGGTTGGAAACCCTAAGGGGGTCGTTGCCCCCCGAGGGGCCGCCCTCCCCCCCCTCTAGATGGGATCTCCAAGGGGGCATGCGCCCACCCCCCTAGCCCCTATATATAGTGGAGGGGAGGGAGGGCAGCCGCACCCTAAGCCCTGGCGCCTCCCTCTCCCTCCTGTGACACCCTTCCTCCTCAAGTAGCGCTTGGTGAAGCCCTGCTGGAATCTCGCTGCTTCCACCACCACGTCGTCGTGCTGCTGGATCTCCATCAACTTCTCCTTCCCCTTGCTGGATCAAGAAGGAGGAGACGTCTCCGCTCCGTACGTGTGTTGAATGCGAAGGTGCCGTCCGTTCGGCGCTAGGATCATCGGTGATTTGGATCACGACAAGTACGACTCCATCAACCCCGTTCTCTTGAACTCTTCTGCTCGTGACCTACAAGGGTATGTAGATGCACTCCTCTCTCTCTCTCTCTCTCTCTCTCTCTCTCTTGTTGCTAGATGACTCCATAGATTGATCTTGGTGATGCATAGAAAATTTTAAATTTTTGCTACGATCCCCTATAGTGGCATCATGAGCTAGGTCTATGCGTAGTTTCTATGCACGAGTAGAACACAAGTTGTTGTGGGCGTCGATTTTGTCAATTTACTTGTCGTTACTAGTCTTATCTCGATTCAGCGGCATCGTGGGATGAAGCGGCCCGGACCGACCTTACACGTACGCTTACGTGAGACTGGTTCCACCGACTGACATGCACTAGTTGCATAAGGTGGCTAGCGGGTGTCTGTCTCTCCCACTTTAGTTGGATCGGATTCGATGAAAAGGATCCTTATGAAGGGTAAATAGAAATTGGCATATCACGTTGTGGTTTTGGCGTAGATAAGAAACGTTCTTGCTAGAAACCTATAGCAGCCACGTAAAAAACTTGCAACAACAATTGGAGGATGTCTAACTTGTTCTTGCAGCATATGTCGTGTGATGTGATATGGCCAAAAGGATGTGATGAATGATATATGTGATGTATGAGATTGATCATGTTCTTGTAATAGGAATCACGACTTGCATGTCGATGAGTATGACAACTGGCAGGAGCCATAGGAGTTGTCTTAATTTATTTATGACCTGTGTGTCAACATAAATGTCATGTAATTACTTTACTTTATCGCTAACCGTTAGCCATAGTAGTAGAAGTAATAGTTGGCGAGACAACTTCATGAAGACACGATGATGGAGATCATGATGATGGAAGTCATGGTGTCATGCCGGTGACAATGATGATCATGGCGCCCCGAAGATGGAGATCAAAAGGAGCAAAATGATATTGGCCATATCATGTCACTATTTGATTGCATGTGATGTTTATCATGTTTTACATCTTATTTGCTTAGAACGACGGTAGCATAAATAAGATGATCCCTCGCAATAATTTCAAGAAAGTGTTCCCCCTAACTATGCACCGTTGGTAAGGTCTGTTGTTCCGAAGCACCAGGTGATGATCGGGTGTGATAGGTTCTAACATTCGCATACAACGGGTGTAAGCCAGATTTACACACGCAATACACTTAGGTTGACTTGACGAGCCTAGCATGTACAGACATGGCCTCGGAACACGGAAGACCGAAAGGTCGAACATGAGTCGTATAGAAGATACGATCAACATGAAGATGTTCATCGATGATGACTAGTCCGTCTCACGTGATGATCGGACACGGCCTAGTTCACTCGGATCATGTATCACTTAGATGACTAGAGGGATGTCTATCTAAGTGGGAGTTCACTAAATAATTTGATTAGATGAACTTAATTATCATGAACATAGTCAAAAGGTCTTTGCAAATTATGTCGTAGCTCACGCTTTGGTTCTACTGTTTTAGATATGTTCCTAGAGAAAATTTAGTTGAGAGTTGACAGTAGCAATTATGCGGACTGGGTCC
This sequence comes from Triticum dicoccoides, assembly GCF_002162155.2. Lineage (NCBI taxonomy): Eukaryota > Viridiplantae > Streptophyta > Magnoliopsida > Poales > Poaceae > Triticum > Triticum dicoccoides. The sequence continues at coordinate 107,161,026 of NC_041390.1, forward strand.
GTAAACTGAGGATTGTCCTCATTGATGCACAGAAGGATTATGTCCTTAATGCACCACTCAGTGTGCTGAACCTCGAGCGTCGTCTGTAGATGTTGGGAAACATCTGACATACACGTTTTGATGACTACGTGATAGTTCAGTGCGTAATGCTAACGGTTTAGAATTGTGGCACCAAAGACGTTTTTGAAACACCGCAGAACATATGAGATGTTCCAAGGACTGAAATTGGGATTTCAGACTAGTGCCCATGTCAAGAGGTATGAGACCTCTGACAAGTTTCTTAAGACCGCAAACTAAGGGAGAAAAGCTCAATCGTTGAGCATGTGCTCAGATTGTCTGAGTAATACAATCGCTTGAATCGAGTGGGAGTTGATCTTTCAGATGAGATAGTGATGGTTCTCCATAGTCACTGCCACCAAGCTATTGGAGCTTCGTGATGAACTATAACATATCAGGGATAGATATGATGATCCTTGAGCAACTCGCGATGTTTGACACCGCGAAAGTAGAAATCAAGTAGGAGCATCAATTGTTGATGGTTAAACCACTAGTTTCAAGAAGGGCAAGGGAAAGAAGGGATACTTCATGAAACGGCAAATCAGTTGTTGCTCTAGTGAAGAAACCCAAGGTTGAACCCAAACCCGAGACTAAGTGCTTCTGTAATGAGGGGAACGGTCACTGAAGCAGAACTACCCTAGATACTTAGTAGATGAGAAGGCTGGCAAGGTCAACAGAAGTGTTTTGAATATACGTTATATTATTGTGTACTTTACTAGTACTCCTAGTAGCACCAGGGTAATAAATACTGGTTCGGTTGCTAAGTGTTAGTAACTCGAAATAAAAGGCTGCGGAGACTAGCTAAAGGTGAGATGACGATATGTGTTGGAAGTGTTTCCAAGGTTGATGTGATCAAACATCGCATGCTCCCTCTACCATCAGGATTGGTGTTAAACCGAAATAATTGTTATTTGGTGTTTGCATTGAGCATAGACATTATTGGATTATGTTTATATCCATACGGTTATTCATTTAAGGAGAATAATGGTTACTCTGTTTATTTGAATAATACCTTCAATGGTCTTGCACCTAAAATGAATGGTTTATTGAATCTCGATCGTAGTGATACACATGTTCATGCCAAAAGATATAAGATAGTAATGATAGTACCACATACTTGTGGCACTGCCATTTGAGTCATGTTGGTATAAAACGCATGAAGAAGCTCCATGTTGATGGATCTTTGGACTCACTCGTTTTGAAAAGATTGAGACATGTGAACCATGTCTATTGGTAGATATGCATGAAGAAACTCCATACAGATGGATCGTTTGGACTCACTTGATTTTGAATCACTTGAGACATGCAAATCATACCACATGGGCAAGATGACTAAAAGACCTCGTTTTCAGTAAGATGGAACAAGAAAGCAACTTGTTGGAAGTACTACATTTTGATGTGTGCAGTCCAATGAGTGCTGAGGCACGCAGTGGATATCGTTATGTTCTTACTTCACAGATGATTTGAGTAGATGCTGAGTATATTTACTTGATGAAACACAAGTCTGAATTATTGAAAGGTTTATGTAATTTCAGAGTGAAGATCGTCGTGACAAGAGGATAAAATGTCTATGATATGATCATAGAGATGAATATCTGAGTTACGAGTTTGGCACACAATTAAGACATTGTGGAAATTGTTTCACAACTAATACCGCCTGGAACACCATAGTGTGATGGTGTGTCCGAACATCATAACTGCACCCTATTGGATATGGTGCATACCATGATGTCTCTTATTGAATTGGCACTATCGTTTATGGGTTAGGCATTAGAGACAACCGCATTCACTTTAAATAGGGCACCACGCAATTACATTGAGACGACACCGTATGAACTATGGTTTAGAGAAACCTAAGCTGTCGTTTCTTAAAAGTTTGGGGCTGCGACGCTTATGTGAAAAAGTTTCAGGCTGATAAGCTCGAACCCAAAGCGGATAAATGCATCTTTATAGAATACCCAAAACAGTTGGCTATACCTCCTATTTCAGATCCGGAAGCAAAAGTGATTGTTTCTAGAAACGGGTCCTTTCTCGAGGAAAAGTTTCTCTCAAAAGAATTGAGTGGGAGGATGATGGAGACTTGATAAGGTTATTGAACCGTCACTTCAACTAGTTTGTAGCGGGGCACAGGAAGTTGTTCCTGTGGCACCGACACCAATTGAAGTGGAAGCTTATGATAGTGATCATGAAACTTCGGATCAAGTCACTACCAAACCTCATAGGTCGACAAGGATGCGTACTACTTCAGAGAGGTACGTAATCCTGTCTTGGAAGTCATGTTGCTAGATAACAACGAACCTACGAGCTATGGAGAAGCGATGGTGGGCTCGGATCCCGACGAATGGCTCGAGGCCATAAAATCCGAGAGAGGATCCATGTATAAAACAAAGTATAGACTTTGAAAGAACTACTTGATGGTCATAAGGCTGTTGGGTGCAGATGGATTTTAAAAGGAAGACGGACAATGATGGTAAGTGTCACCATTAAGAAAGCTCGAGTTGTCGTTAAGATGTTTCCCGACAAGTTCAAGGAGTTGACTACGATGAGAATTTCTCACTCGTAGCGATGCTAAGAGTCTGTTGGAATTATGTTAGCGGTTACTGCATTATTTATGAAATCTTGCAGATAGGATGTCACAACATTGTTTCCTCGATGATTTTCTTGAGGAAAGGTTGTATGTGATACAACCAGAAGGTTTTGTCAATCCTGAAAGATGCTGACAATTATGCAAAGCTCTAGCAATCCTTCTAAGGACTGGAGTAAGCATCTCGGAGTCGGAATGTACGCTTTGATGAGATGATCAAAGATTTTGGTTTATACAAAGTTTATGAGAAACTTGTATTTCCAAAGAAGTGAGTGGGAGCACTATAGAATTTTTGATGAGTATATGTTGTTAACATATTGTTGATCAGAAATGATGTGGAATTTCTAGAAAGCATACAGGGTTATTTGAAAAGTGTTTTTCAATGGAAAACATGGATTAAGCTACTTGAACATTGAGCATCAATATCTATAAGGATAGATCAAAAACGCTTAATAGTACTTCCAAATGAATACATACCGTGACAAGATTTTGAAGGAGTTCAAAATAGATCAGCAAAGAAGGAGTTCTTGGCTGTATTACAAGGTGTGAGCATTGAGTAAGACTCAAGACCTGACCACGGCAGAAGAGAGGGAAAGGACGAAAGTCGTCCCCTGTGCTTTAGACGTAGGTTCTAAACTATGCTATGCTTTGTACCACACCTGAAGTGTGCCTTGCCATGAGTCAGTCAAGGGGTACAGGAGTGATCCAGGCATGGATCACATGACAGCGGTCGAACTTATCCTTAGTAACTAGTGGACTAAGGAATTTTATCGATTATGGAGGTGGTAAAAGAGTTCGTTGTAAAGGGTTATGTCGATGCAAACTTTGACACTAATCCGGATGACTTTGAGTAGTAAACCGGATTCGTATAGTAGAGCAATTATTTGGAATAGCTCAAAGTAGCATGTGGTAGCTGCATCTACAAGATGACATAGATATTTGTAAAGCACACATGGATCTGAAAGGTTCAGACCTATTGACTAATAAACCTCTCTCACAAGCGAGATATGAACAAACCCCATGGGTGTTGGATTCATTACAATCACATAGTGATGTGAACTAGATTACTGACTCTAGTGCAAGTGGGAGACTGTTGGAAATATGCCCTAGAGGCAATAATAAAATGGTTATTATTGTATTTCCTTGTTCATGATAATTGTCTATTGTTCATGCTATAATTGTATTAACTAGAAACCATAATACATGTGTGAATACATAGACCATAACATGTCCCTACTAAGCCTCTAGTTGACTAGCTCATTGATCAATAGATGGTCATGGTTTCCTGACCATGGACATTGGATGTCATTGATAACGGGATCACATCATTAGGAGAATGATGTGATGGACAAGACCCCATCCTAAGCGTAGCACAAGATCATGTAGTTCGTTTGCTAAAGCTTTTCTAATGTCAAGTATCTTTTCCTTAGACCATGAGAATGTGCAACTCCCGGATACTGTAGGAATACTTTGGGTGTGCCAAACGTCACAACGTAACTGGGTGGCTATAAAGGTGCACTACGGGTATCTCCGAAAGTGTCTGTTGGGTTGGCACGAATCGAGACTGGGATTTGTCACTTCGTATGACGAAGAGGTATCTCTGGGCCCACTCGGTAAGACATCATCATAATGAGCTCAATGTGACTAAGGGTTGGTCACGGGATGATGTGTTACAGAACGAGTAAAGTGACTTGCCGGTAACGAGATTGAACAAGGTATTGGGGTACTGACGATCGAATCTCGGGCAAGTAACATACCGATTGACAAAGGGAATTGTATACGGGGTTGATTAAATCCTCGACATCGTGGTTCATCCGATGAGATTATCGTGGAGCATGTGGGAGCCAACATGGGTATCCAGATCCTGCTATTGGTTATTGACTGGAGAGTTGTCTCGGTCATGTTTACGTGTCTCCCGAACCCGTAGGGTCTACACACTTAAGGTTCGGTGACGCTGGAGTTGTAGAGATATTAGTATGCGGTTAACTGAAAGTTGTTCGGAGTCCCGGATGAGATCCCGGACATCACGAGGAGTTCCGGAATGGTCCGGAGGTAAAGATTTATATATAGGAAGTCCAGTTTCGGCCACTGGGAGAGTTTCGGGGGTCGCCGGTATTGTACCGGGACCACCGGAAGGGTCCCGGGGGTCCACCTATCCCGGAGGGCCCCATGGGCTGAAGTGGCATGGGAACCAGCCCCTGGTGGGCTGGTGCGCCCCACCCAAGGTCCCAAGGCGCCTAGGGTTGGAAACCCTAGGGGGCGTTGCCCCCCGAGGGGGCATGCGCCCCCCTGGTTGGAAACCCTAAGGGGGTCGTTGCCCCCGAGGGCCGCCCCCCCCCTCTAGATGGGATCTCCAAGGGGGCATGAGCCTCCCCCCTAGCCCCTATATATAGTGGAGGGGAGGGAGGGCAGCCGCACCCTAAGCCCTGGCACCTCCCTCTCCCTCCCGTGACACCTCTTCCTCCTTGAGTAGCGCTTGGCGAAGCCCTGCTGGAATCCCGCTGCTTCCACCACCACGTCGTCGTGTTGCTGGATCTCCATCAACTTCTCCTTCCCCTTGCTGGATCAAGAAGGAGGAGATGTCTCCGCTCCGTACGTGTGTTGAACGCGGAGGTGTTGTCCGTTCGGTGCTAGGATCATCGGTGATTTGGATCACGACAAGTACGACTCCATCAACCCCGTTCTCTTGAACGCTTCTGCTCGCGATCTACAAGGGTATGTTGATGCACTCCTCTCTCTCTCCCGTTGCTAGATGACTCCATAGATTGATCTTGGTGATGCGTAGAAAATTTTAAATTTCTGCTACGATCCCTACAGTATGACCACAGAAGGTTTTATTCATGTAAACAGAATAACAATTATTCTTTGACTTAAATGAATAACCGTATTGCAATAAAAATGATCCAATAATATTATGCTCAACGCAAACACCAAATAACATTTATTTTAGGTTCAACACTAATCCTCAACTAGTCTTTTTTTATTTTGCAACTCCCGTTTCGAGTTACTACTCTTAGTAAATGAACCAGTATCAAATACCGAGGGGGTTTGCTATAAACACTAGTGAAGTACACATCAATAACATGTATATCAAATATACCTTTGTTCACTTTGCCATCCTTCTTATCGGCCAAGTATCTAGGGCAGTTCCCACTTCCAGTGACCATTTCCTTTGCAGTAGAAGCACTCTGTTTCAGGCTTGGGTCTAGCTTTGGGCTTCTTCATGGGAGTGGCAACTTGCTTGTCATTATTCCTGAAGTTCCCTTTCTTTCCCTTGCCCTTTTACTTGAAACTAGTGGTCTTGTCAACCATCAACACTTGATGCTTTCCTTGATTTCTACCTTTGCCGATTTCAGCATCGCGAAGAGCTCGGGGAATCGTTTTCTTCTCCCTTGCATATTATAGTTCATCATGAAGTTCTAGTAACTTGGTGATAGTGACTAGAGAACCTTTGTCAATTAATATCTTATCTGGAATATTAACTCCCACCTGATTCAAGCAATTGTAGTACCCAGACAATCTAAGCATATGCTCACAGGTTGAGCTATTCTCCTCCTTCTTGTAGGCAAAGTACTTGTCAGAGGTCTCATACCTCTAGACTCGGGCATGAGTCTAAAATACAAATTTCAGCTCTTGGAACATCTTATATGCTCCATGGTGTTCAAAACATTTTTGACGTCCCGGTTCTAAGCCGTAAAGCATGGTGCACTAAACTATCAAATAGTCATCATATCGAGCTTTGTCAAGCATTCATAACGTGTGCATATGATCGTGAAATAGGTCTGTCACCTAGCGGTGCATCAAGGACATAATTCTTCTGTGCAGTAATGACGATAACCCTCAGATCACGGAGCTAGTCCGCATCATTGCTACTAACATCTTTCAACTTAGTTTTCTCTAGGAACATATCAAAAATAAATGGGGAGCTACATCGCAAGCTATTGATCTACAACATAGATATGCAAATACTATCAGGACTAAGTTCATGATAAATTAAAGTTCAATTAATCATATTACTTAATAACTCCCACTTAGATAGACATCCCTCTAATCATCTAAGTGATCACGTGATCCATATCAACTAAACCATGTCCGATCATCACGTGAGATGGAATAGTTTTCAATGGTGAACATCACTATGTTCATCATATCTACTATATGATTCACGCTCGACCTTTAGGTCTTAGTGTTTCGAGGCCATATCTGCATATGCTAGGCTCGTCAAGTTTAACCAGAGTATTCTGCATGTGCAAAACTGGCTTGCACCCGTTGTATGTGAACGTAGAGCTTATCACACCCGATCATCACATGGTGTCTCGGCATGACGAACTGTAGCAGCGGTGCATACTCAGGGAAAACACTTATACCATGAAATTTAGTGAGATATCATCTTATAATGCTACCACCGAACTAAGAAAAATAAGATGCATAAAGGATAAACATCACATGCAATCAAAATATGTGACATGATATCACTACTAGGGAAAACCTTATATATACACAGAATCTTAGCAGCAGCGCGGCACAAAAAGAGGCACTACTGCTAATTAGCAGTAGCGAGGTTAAGAAAAGCACACTACTGATGTAAATTTAGCAGTAGCGCATGATGTCTAAACCGCGCTGCTACAAAAATCCACCGACAGTACCCAACAACCTAAGTTTACCAACAGCGCGGCGTCACGATGCGCGCTACTGCTAATGCAATAGTAGTAGTGCGCTTTTTAGTCACGTCGCTGCTGCTAATTTTGAAATTGTCCACATGGTTGGCTTGTTTAGTAGTAGCGTGTGTGACGAAAGGGTGTTGCTGCTACGCTCTTAGCAGTAGCGCATTTTTCCTCCTGCGCTACTGCTAAGACGCAGCACCCCACCACCTTTTCCCACCCCCTCCCCCTCCCCCATCTCCTCTCCTCCCTTTCCCCTACCTCCCACATGCATCCTCCCTCTCTCACTCTTCTTATTCCTCAATACTTCTCCCCCCATTACTCTCCCTCTTCTACCTACCTTTCTCTCTCTTCATTACTCCTAGCTAACACCACCTCCATTAATGCATCTCCTTTCTCTTTTTCCTTCCCCTCCACTAGTTGAAGTTGTCTCCTCCCAAATTAGCTAGCTAGGTAGATGTAGCATTTAGTCAAGTGACCAATATTTGCCCCCTAACTATATCTAGCTTTGTCAAGAAGATCTTTGTGCACTTTTGATCTCCCTACATCATCATCTTCACCGTGTGCTCGATCTCGAGAAAGAGGTGATTAAAATTTCATGCTTTTGCAAAATGGAAATATGTGTATGTGTGTGTGATATGATAATTGGGAAATATGATAGAAATTGTGTGTGTGGCATGTGTTGACGCCAAATTGTGCTTTTGAGTTGCCTATGTTTTGCCGAAATGTCGATTTATTTCCGTTTTGGCGAATTCCGGGCGAACTCTAGATCTATATATGTCCTATTTTTAGGAAAGGTCATGCCGAATTTTTGTATGACTTTGATGCATGCACGCATTTTTATAATCAATTTGTTCATTATTACCGTGCAGACGTTCATGATGGTCAGTGGAATGATGGTGGATAGGTGATTGCAGTCGGCGGTGCAGGACATGAAAGAAAATAGTCGGACAGAGGTTTTATGTATGTGTCGAAAATGCAAAGGAATAGTTTGGCTCGACCCCTATGATGATGGTCCTGTCGAAGCGCACCTGCTCATGACTGGTTTCATGGATGGCTATACTCGATGGATAATTGAAGATGAGGACGACAATGTTGAGGACGCCGACGGGGTAGGCAATGACGACACGGGGCAAGACGAAGACATGATTGATAATGGCAGCGGGGAAGAGGTCGGACATGGCGGCGGAGAAGGGGCCGAACATGGCAGCGGAGAGAACGTGGACTCCACGCAGCAGAGTTTGTCGGTACTAAGTTCAATCGTGCGGGACCCTCATGTTCAAGAACTGCTTTGCAAGGAGAAGAGTACTGAGAGAGCTGCTTCTAGAGAGGAGGCTAAGCTGGAGCAACTGGTGGTAGACTCAAACACTCCATTGTATGATGGTTGCAATCCTAAGGAGACCCGCTTGAGTTTCACGCTCCAACTCCTGAAGACGAAAGCTAAAAACAAATGGACCGACACTAGCCTCAATGAGCATCTCAAGTACCTAAAGGATGTTCTTCCCGCGGGGAATCTATGTCCTACTAGTGTTGATGAGGCCAAGAAGATCGTGTTCCCTCTTGATCTGCCGCATGTTAGATACCATGCATGCATCAACGATTGCATAATTTATCGGAAGGAGCACGCGGAAAAAACAAGCTGTCCGGTGTGTAATGCTTCTCGATACAAGAAGGCTGGGAAGAAATGTCCCCAGAAAGTTGTATGGTACTTACCGATCACTCCCCGTCTCCAGCGGTATTTTGTAAATCCCAAGGAAGCAAAGCTAATGCGCTGGCACACGGAGAGGAAGAAGCCCGACGATGGAGATGATCCGAAGCTGAGACACGTCAAGGATGGAAGCCAGTGGAGAGCGTTGAACAGCTTCTATCGGTATTTCGAATGTGATGCAAGTAACATCATGCTCGGCTCGTGTACCGATGGCATGAATCCGTTTGGCAACCAGAACACCAACCATAGCACATGGCTTGTGTTTGTATGGATGTACAACCTCCCACCTGGTTGTGCATGAAGTCGAAGTACATTCACATGAGCATGCTTATTCAAGGGCCGAAACAACCAGGAAATAATATTAATTTGTATCTGGGGCTACTCCAAGAGGAGTTAGACACTTTATGGAAAACACCGGCCAAGACATGGGACGCCAGCAAAGGCGAGTATTTCTACATGAGAGCCGCGCTGATCACGACAGTGCACGACTATCTCGGTTACGGATATATCGCAGGCCAGGTGTGCCATGGATATTGCGGATGCACGCGGTGCATGGATGATACAACGTCTCGGCAGCTAACGTCAAGGAAAGATGGCGGGTCTGGGAAAATCGTGTACATGGGGCATCGAAGATGGCTCGAATAGGACGACCCATGGAGAAACCGTGGAGATCTATTTAATGGTCACGCTAAGCATCGAGGACCTCCACGTAAGTGGAGCAGTGCCAAAATCGATGAGCTGTTGAAAAACTGGAAGGAGTGCCTCGCGCCAGGAAAGACGATGAAAAAGGCGTTGGAGCCGCTGCTGAAGGTATGGAAGACGAGGTCTGTGTTCTGGGACTTGGAGTACTGGGACAAACTCGATACACCTCATTGCCTTAATCAAATGCACATATGTAAGAATGTCCTTGAGAGCTTGCTTGCGACACTGATGAACATGTCGGATAAGACCAAGGATGGGCCAAAGGCAAGAAAAGACTTGCAAGATTTGAATATCAGGGAAGTCTGCACATGCCGCCCCATAAATAGTCAGACAAGACAGAGACGGAGACAGAGGTGCAGGAGAAGAAGGGCAAGAAAATAAAGAAAGAGGATTATTGCCCCCCTTCTTGCTTCACCTTAAGTCAGGCTGAGATTGATCAATTCTTTAAGTGACTTACCAGAGTCAAAGTTAGTTCCGGTTACTGTGGCAAGATAAGCAGATATCTAGACACGGACAAGAAAAGGTTCAGCGGGATGAAGTCCCATGACTGTCATGTGATGATGACGCAGATACTACCTGTTACCCTTAGAGGGATAATGGACAAGCACATCCGTGACACGCTTATTGGTCTCTGCAACTTTTTCGACGTCATCTCTCGAAAGTCGATTAGTCTGAAGCAACTCCGAAGGCTATAGGAAGAGATCGTTGTGATACTGAATGAGCTTGAGATGTACTTCCCACCCGCGTTCTTTGACGTGATGGTGCATCTGTGTGTCCATATTGTGGACGACATAATAGACTTGGGGCCGTCATTTTTGCACAACATGATGCCGTTTGAGAGGATGAATGGGATCATCAAAGGATTCGTTCATAACATGTCCTGTCCGAATGAAAGCATCATCGAGGGCTATCTGACGCAAGAGTGCATCTCTTTCTGCGAGAATTTTCTATATGGCGCAGACTAGCCGCCTGGTGTTAGTGTTGGTTTGCCCATTAACAAGCACGATGGGAGGCCCGAAGGAGAAGGTCACTCCAATGGTCGCATGGAACTGCACGTGGCATACTCAGATCGATGCAGTGACTTTGACAGAGCAAACTTGGTAGTGCTACAACACCTAGAAGAGGTAGATCCTTTCGTGGCACTGCACAAAGAAATTATCGCAAAGAAGTATCGTGACCGGGGATATGCAGGACGGACGCCGAAGTTACTAGAGAGCACAACTCCACTTTCCTGCATTGGTTCAAATAGCATATTATTGCTAATCCCCTGGAGGAGGGCTCTAAGGAAGGATTGCTCATATACGCCTTAGCACATGGCCCCTCGCCCAACCTCCTAACCAATCAGGCATACGATATCAATGGATACACGTTCTACACGGAGGCCAAACATATGGACAGTGATGATCAGAACTCAGGGGTGACAATGGAATGCATGACCGGCAGCAACAACGGCACAACTGAAAGATTTTATGGAAGGGTCAAGGAGATCTGGGAGCTTGACTACTCTGGACTGCACAACACGATGATGTTCCATGTCAGATGGGCTAAGAATGTCGAAAGAGAAAACCAGAATTTCACTACCATGACTATACCAGACGCCAAGAGCGCTACCATGAACGCTATCGCAAAAAATGAGCCATGGGTACACGCTAAGCACGTGACATAATGCTTCTTCATAACCGACCCGCGCAATCCCAGCCGTGTTGTCGTGAGGAGAGGCAAAAGGAACATCATTGGAATGGATGGAGTTGCCAACAAGGAAGACTACGATCAGTACGGCAACCCAATGAGGGAAGATGATGATGATGATGATGAAGTATACGTCAAAAGAAGAATCAATACTACATTACCTAAGAAAAATCGTACTCCATGGAAAAGGCAAAGTCACAATGAGGGGCTCAATTATTCTTAAACGAACAAGAAGGGAAAGAAGCTAACTCAAAAATGAAAACGTCAACACTGAGAATAAAGGAAAGAAGGGAAATAATCAATATATGTTACTATTTTGTATACATATTTAATCGTCAAATGATGCAATATATATCGCCTTCAATTCCCTTCGTTAACTGCTCTCAAAAAAAGTGAGAGAAATTGGGCCTTCTGACCAAGATGCAGACGAGATGGATTATGAGGGTGAACAAGATTACCTCGACTATTTGACTGCTAAGAAAATGCAAAGTCAAGGTTTGCTACAGGCAGTCAATGCAGCTGAGGACGCGAAAAAAATAGTCGAGGAGAAAAATGAGTTGCTACAGCAGGCAGTCAATGTACATGTAACTGCCTGCGAAAATGATTTCGCTACTAACTTGGTTCCAGCTATCATCAACTGGATGAAGGAAAATCCAGACAATATGGTACATGATTTCCTGTTGCCCAGTTTCATCGGGAGCAACTCCGTGAACAACAACGCCACCGCACCATCACTTGCTCACGCAACCGAGCCTCCTCTCGTAGTCGCTCCCGCTCATAGCAGCCCGTCCTTAGTCTCTAGCGCGTTAGGTGGGCCTTCGTCTTTGGCTGAGCTCGACGCCCTCACAGTAATTACATGTCGCACCAACATATATATATATATATATATATAATATTCCATTTTCATTGCCTTTCGTATGTTTTACGCCACAGACATGTGTTTGCAGGCTGAAGAAACCCCGTGCACCATACTCTACTTGATCAAAGGCCAGAAGGTGGACGTGGGAAAGGGGGTGATAATGAACCCCTTGCAACCCATGTTCCAAAACCACCCGATCCCCGCTGGGCACTTCAGAGTTAACTTGTCCAGTGTGAAATCAGGGCATGAGCATTTGCCTCCTCCAGTACAGCATGTTGGAGAGGACAACGAGACCCCGCCACAGATTGGAAGCTGCAAGGGTTGGGTGCTGCTATGGCCGAAGAATCTTATTCGTCTGGAGCCGGCCAAGAGCACACCAATAACCACACATCAACAACCATGTGCGGAGACCACCACCCCGCCTACGCAATTACCAGCTCCTGTAGTGCCGGGTGAGAGCGGCGGACGACATGATGAAGGGGGTGCAATAGTACTGGCTGATGTAATCTGTCCTGTAGAACATAGAATGGATGATGAGACAGAGGTCTACCCAATGGGTTTCCTCAATACAAACGCGTATGAATGTGACATAGATATGATGAGTCAACCATATGACGAATCGGGCTATCAGCATGCTAATGAGGATATGGATGATCTGCCCAGGTAGGAAGGTCGTAGCAGGGATTGCAAAAAGTCTCTCTTCATGACATCCTCACAGGACATGCCTGAAGATGCTGCCTCAACACAGGCTCAACTAGCCGAGGGTCGTACAGTGCTTAGCCCGGGAACATTGGGGCAGGGGTTAAGGAAGGGTCTGGAAGGTGTGCCCAAGAAAAAGGAGAGGAAGGGATCGGGGAAGATAGCTGCCTCCAAACAAGCCAGAGCACATATCAGCTAGATGATGGATTCTGAAGAGCGTGTACCCGTGAAAGGTACGGCCATGTTCCATCTCACAGGCGAGCCGATGCTACCGTCCAAACTACTGGAGGCACTATCAGGGGATCTCAGGAGACTGCACGACCATGTGTTGTCGACTGAGAAAAGCCTACTAGCCTCGAAGGATCCAGGATATCCGACATACGCGGCTTGTGTGTCTGAGGGGAAGTGCTACGTCAACACACAGCCAGCAGACGTGTTCTTCCTGCGGTTTGACCATATCTTTGAGATGTTTCTGACAAGGTGGATCGATTTTACAATCGCCCGCCTTTTTGCACTACATATGAGCTCGATCATGAAGAGAGAAGAAGTCTCGCAAATTGGTGTGGCGGATTCATACTACATGCACGAGTCTTTCTTAAGTCCCGGCGACTTTGAGTTTGATACTTCTAGGGACTACCTCCAAAACTTCATGGTACAGAATAAGGACCAGGAAATTGTCCTACTGCCTTATCATCCAAAGTAAGTCAGTTCCGGACAACCCTTTCGTACATTTGAATCATTCCTTCTCGCTCATACGGAGAATAATTTGAGGTGTCTTTTCCCCGCAGCAACGGGCATGCCATCCTTATCATTCTTTACCCGCGAGTCTCCCACGCCGTGTTTTTGACCCCTCCAGAGACTACGAGAAGAAGGACTACACCCACATAATGAATATTCAAGATGATGCTCTCCAAGGCTTCAGCGTTAGAGGTGGCCACATGCAGATCAGGAAACAAAGGAACAAGAAGATGGGTTTCATGCATAAAACTAACTTCTACTGCATCCATGTCCCAAAACCAAGCAAGAAGGATGGATTCTACATCCTCCATCTCATGATTGAGTTCAGCACGGATCACCAAAAGCTTCGCATGACAAGCAGAAATGATGATCATATCCACAAGTGGCTAGAATCTCATGGAGAAGCGGATTATAAACTTAGAGATGACTTCTTTCGCATACAAAGGGACATTGCGATGATCATCATGAATGAAGTCGTCGATGAGAAGGGGATGTTCCACCACGGCCCTATATCGCGAGCTGACGTCCGAACTCGCATAGGCGTGCAACGTCAAGACCTCACGCCGTTCAAGAAGCTAGGGTCCATCCTTGATGATATGGAAGGATGGAACTTCTAATGATTTACGATGCTGATGATGATGATATGTGTCGGTTGAACTTGTATACTTTCTGTAGCGATGAAACTTTGTGATATCCACGGTCCCTGCCAAACTTGCGTAACGCTACTTTGTTTGTTTGGGTACGATGACCTGCGTACCTCCAGTTAATTAGTTTGCATACTGTATGTTGCATCTAGTTGCTAATTAACCCTTTCTTTTTCGTGTTGCTCTAATATATTTTGTTGCATATGATTGTACATCCTCTTGATGAAGATGCATCTCTAACAGGTACCTAGTTTCTTGATGGCGAGATGGCGGTGCTATGTCGTGTACAAAGGGAAGGTTCCGGGGTGTACAATGAGTGGCCTGAGTGTCAGGCGCAAGTGAATGGGGTCTCGGGCGCTAGCCATAAAGGCTTCAAAAGCAGACAAGAAGGAGAAGCTAGTTACTTGAGGTTCACGCTAGCGCAAGAGAGGACTCGTAACCGCTGCCTCATGTACTGCATAGTTCCGCTCTCACTCATAGTGATAGCTCTTCTCGCGTATACCATTGCTTAGATGGATGACGTTGTAGTTGCAAGTATTCGAGACTTGCATGTATCGCTATTTTTGAGATGATGACGAGATACCACTTTGTGTTGGATGATGATTATGATGAGACTATTTGTATGTATATGCTATGATTACATTTGTGGTCTCGCAGCCATTTGTATGTGTATCATGATGACATTTGTATCTGCTAAAGATTCTTGTATAAAGCCTATTCAAATACAAAAAAAATATGCAGAAAAAACAAAAACTACTAAAATTAGCAGTAGCGAGTGGAGAAAAGTTAGCAGCAGCGCCACAGTAGCAGTAGCGCGTCCAGGCAAAGCGCACTAGAGCTATTAGCAGTAGCGAGCTTCCACGAAGCGCGCTGCTACTACACTTGTATAGCAGTAGCGCGGGTGTGCACGCGCTACTGCTACGGGTTAGCTGTAGAGCCTTATTAGTAGCGCCGGTCCCCGCGCTACTGATATACCTAGAACCCACGCTGCTGCTAGCCTTTTCCCTAGTAGTGTATGGCCATGATCATCTTGCACTTTTGATCTCCATCTCCAAAGTACCGTCATGATCTCTATCGTCACCGGCATGACACCATTATCTCCATCATCTTGATCTCTATCAACGTGTCATCATATTCGTCTCGCCAACTATTGCTCTTGCAACTATTGCTATCATATAGCGATAAAGTAAAGCAATTATTTGGCGCTTGCATCTTATGCAATAAAGAGACAACCATAAGGCTTCTGCCAGTTGCCGATAACTTCAACAAAAACATGATCATCTCATACAACAACGTATATCTCATCACATCTTAACCATATCACATCACAACATGCCCTACAAAAACAAGTTACACGTCCTCTACTTTGTTGTTGCAAGTTTTACGTGGCTGCTACAGGCTGGGCAAGAACCATTCTTACCTATGCATCAAAAACCACAACGCAGTATAGTGATTGCTTTTTGATCTTCAGAAAGAACCCTGTTCATTGAATCCGATTCCACTAAAGTTGGAGAAACAGACACCCACGAGCCACCTGTGTGCGAAGCACGTCAGTAGAACCAATCTTGCGTAAGCGTACGCGTAATGTCGGTCTGAGCCGCTTCATCCAACAATACCGCTGAATCAAGAATCAACTAGTGACTATAAGCAATATGTATATATCCACGCCCACAACTCCTTTGTGTTCTACTCGTGCATATAACATCTACGCATAGACCTGGCTCGGATGCCACTGTTGGGTAACGCAGTAATTTCAAAAATTTCCTACACACACGCAAGATCATGGTGATGCATAGCAACGAGAGGGAGAGTGTTGTCTACGTACCCTCGTAGACCGTAAGCGGAAGCGTTATTAAAACATGGTTGATGTAGTCGTATGTCTTCACGATCGACCAATCCTAGTACCGAAAGTAAGGCACCTCCGTGATCTGCACACGTTCGGCTCGGTGACGTCCCACGAACTCTCAGCCAGCTGAGTGTCGAGGGAGAGTTTCATCAGCACGACGGCGTGATGATGGTGATGATGATTCTACCATCGCAAGGCTTCGCCTAAGCACTATGATGATATGGCCGAGCTGGATTATGGTGGAGGGGGGCACCACACACGGCTAAGAGATCAATGATCAACTTGTGTGTCTATGAGGTGTCCCCTGGCCACATATATAAAGGATGGAGTGAGGAGGAGGCCGACCCTCATAGGGCGCGCCCAAAGTGTGGAGTCCTACTAGGACTCCCTAGTCCTAGTAGGATTCCATCTCCCACATGGAATAGGAAAAAGGGAAGGGAGAAGGAGAAGGAAGGAAGGGGGCGTCCCCTTTCCCTAGTACAATTCGGACCAGTCAATGGGGAAGGGGCACGGCGACTCTTGAGGCCTTTCTCTCCTTTCCCGTATGGCCCATTAAGGCCTAGTACGAATTCCCGTAACTCTTCGGTACTCCGAAAAATACCCGAATCACTCAGAACCTTTCCGAAGTCCGAATATAGACTTCCAATATATCAATCTTTACGTCTCGACCATTTCGAAACTCCTCGTCATTTCCCCGATCTCATCCGGGACTTCGAACAAACTTCGGTCATCAAATCACATAACTCATAATACAAATTGTCATAGAACGTTAAGCGTGCGGACCCTATGGGTTCAAGAACTATGTAGACATGACCAAGACTCATCTCTGGTCAATAACCAATAGCGGAACCTGGATGCTCATATTGGTTCCTACATATTCTACAAAGATCTTTATCGGTCAAACCGCATAACAACATACGTTGTTCCCTTTGTCATCGGTATGTTACTTGCCCGAGATTCAATCGTCGGTATCTCAATACGTAGTTCAATCTCGTTACCGGCAAGTCTCTTTACTCATTCTGTAATGCATCATCACGCAACTAACTTATTAGTCACATTGCTTGCAAGGCTTATAGTGATGTGCATTACCGAGAGGGCCCAGAGATACCTCTCCGATAGATAGAGTGACAAATCCTAATCTCGATCTATGCCAACTAAACAAACACCATTGGAGACACCTGTAGAGCATCTTTATAATCACCCAGTTACGTTGTGACGTTTGATAGCACACAAGGTGTTCCTCCGGTATTTGGGAGTTGCATAATCTCATAGTCAGAGGAACATGTATAAGTCATGAAGAAAGCAGTAGCAATAAAACTGAACGATCATTATGCTAAGCTAACGGATGGGTCTTGTCCATCACATCATTCTCTAATGATGTGATCCCGTTCATCAAATGACAACACATGTCCATGGCTAGGAAACTTAACCATCTTTGATTAACGAGCTAGTCAAGTAGAGGCATACTAGGGACACTCTATTTGTCTATGTATTCACACATGTACTAAATTTCCGGTTAATACAATTCTAGCATGAATAATAAACATTTATCATGATATAAGGAAACATAAATAACAACTTTATTATTGCCTCTAGGGCATATTTCCTTCAGAAATCAATTCCAGTGATGCCTACACTCTCCCCTCTCATTGCTATGCATCTCCTAGTTAGATCTTGCATGATAGTAGGAATTTTTTTGAATTACTACGTTCCCCAACAGTTCGGACCAGTCAGGGAACCGATACAGGCTCGTGTTGGATGGCAAAACATGTCCGGACCGTGCGGTCCAAACTTTTGCGGGCGGTTTGAGGGTCTTATCACATGTGTTATAATACTAGAGATAATTTTGTGATTGTTGTCATTCAATTTGTGTCAATGCCAATACTAGTGTGTCAGAATTTAATAAATAACAATTGTGTTGCATCATATGGAATCTCATTACATTACACAACTGCATTGCATATGAAATCACATTACACTAGAAGGGTTGGGCGTGCATTGTTGCGCCATTGGTGTTGTTGGGTTTCTTAAATAATTACTCACTCTATTTCAGAATATAATTTTTTTAAAGTCAAACCTTTTAAGTTTCATCATATTTGTAGAGAAATATATCAAAATTAATAATATCAAATCGGTATGATGAGGTTCATCATGAGATGACTTCCATACTTTTTTGTTTAGTATTATGGATGTTGATATTTTTTGCTCTGAACTTGGTTCAAGTTAAAGAAATTTGACTTTCCAAAAAACTAATACCCCTTATATTTTGGAACTGATGAAATATTTCGTTTGGCGGGTGGGAAAATGATGGAGTGTTTTTATTTTTATTTATAATGCAGTGATTTGATAGGACTTTGGGTGTGGTTCTGTGTCATCTGCTAACCAACGTATATTTATGTGGAGAAATTTCTCCGTCGGTGACTGCATGTACTATATTGGTGCTATAGTGTCACATGGTGACGCTTCTTTTGTCTACGTGGTGGAAGGGTGCACAGGATTGATACGTTTTTATAGGTCGGTTCTGCTGATTGATTTGAAAAATCGTTGGCCTGGTCAAAATCATAAACCAACTCCAAAATTAAATACCTTAATTAAATGAAGAGCTCCAAAATGGGAACATACTAAACCAAAAGAATTGAATGAAGGCCCTTGAGAAAATGTTGACCTGGTTAAAATCGTGTTGACCCAATTCTAAATTGAAGATTTCAATTAAAAATTATGAAGCATATTGTATAGTATAAAGGAATTTAATAAGATAGCTTTGAGAAATTGTTGACCCGGTCACCCAATTCTAAATTAAAAATTAGGAAGCATAGTGTATAGTACAAAGGAATTGAATAAGATGGGTTTGAGAAATTGTTGACCTGATCATCCCATTTTAAATTGAAGATTTCAATTAAAAGTTAGGAAGCATTGTGTATAGTACAAAGGAATTGAATAAGATAGCTTTAATAAATTGTTGACCCGGTCAAAATCAGGTGAACCAATCTCAATTGGAGACCTCAATTGAATGTGAGATCTTTAAAACTAGGGAGCTTGGTGTTAAAGAGAATTACATAATTGCATTGCATATGAAATCACATTATATTATGTAAAGACATTGCCTTTGAAATCTCATTATATTACATAATTCTGAATTTCTGATCCCCTCCACCCAGCTATCCAGCTCTAAGGCCCTTCCCAACACTACTAGAAAAAACCCTATATGCAGATCATGAGTTGAATATGATGATGAGTTGTTATATCATTTTGATGATGATGATGATGAGTTGCTATATCACTATGATGATGAGTTGTTATATCATTATGATGATGATGAGTTCTTATATCATTGCTAGTGTATAAAAATATATATAATTGTCGTATAAGTACATCATTAGTATGCAGAAAAGGAACACACAGATATAATATTGGTGCGGGGTTCAACCCAATGTTGTTGTTAACGTAAGTAGTAGTAGTAGCACGGGGCCAGACCCACGCTACTGCTAACCAGTTAGCTGTAGCGAGCTAGCAATAGCGTGGGACCCCATGCTACTACGAAGCCTTTACCTCGTGCCACTACTAGGCTTATCCCTAGCAGTGCAATGCTCCACCTTATACCGGTGCTAAGGCTGTCATGTAGGCAAAAAAATCTGATGTGGCAAAGTTGAAATGTGAGATGAGTTTGGTGACCTGGAAGAAACAATGCCAAGCACGTGAACTTAGATAAATCACTTAAATGAAGGAAGCTCACCAATACATGCAAGAGTTTTGTTGCTAAATCATTAAATGAAGGAGCTTAACAACAACAAGTTAAGCCCCTATGCATTGAAGGGTAGTTGCTAAACTTTTTTATGTGCTTGGCACATCTTAGAGCATCACTACAGGAATCAGGTACTTTGCCGTCTGCCACGGCTGACGGCAAAGGCATGCCTGGTGGACGACTAAGTCCTTTACCGTCAGCCAGCATACGGCAACAGGTCCGGCTGAATAAGCGACGACAAAGGCCTCTTTGCCGTCTGCTGGCAGACGGCAAAGATGGAAAGGCCTTTGCCATCTGCTGGCAGACGGTAAAGAGCCTGGACGGCACACGTGGCAGCTTAGGTCCGTTAAGGGGTTAACGTTTGCATCTTTACCGTCTGCCAGCAGACGGCAAAGTGCCCATGTAGGCCAGACCAGGTAGCTGCCATGTGGGATGCTATGTCGTCTGCTGGCAGACGACAAAGATGCAAAGGTCTTTGCCGTCAGCCAGCAGACGGCAAAGCTGCCAAATAGGCCAGCCCAGTGCACCCCAGGTTGCACAGGTAGCTGCCATGTGGCAACTTTGTCGTCTACCAGCAGACGTCAAAGTGGCTGTATAGCCCCTGTTTTTTCTTAAATTCATTCAATTTGACAGAATTTCACAGATATATATATACACACATTTCAAAATAATTTCAACAAGCATACCAACAATAAGTTTCCAACAACATATCCAACATACAAGTTTCCAACAACATATCCAACATACAATGGTTTCCAACAAGAAGTTTCCAACAACATATACATACATACATACATACATATCCAAAACAAGTTTCCAACAAGTTTCCATAAACAAAAAAGAATCACAAGGAGAAGTGTAACACCCGGGTAATTAAGCTATAGTAATCCCACGCTAACGGTGCCACATCACCCCGGTTACTGTTCATAATATCATGTTGGATCAAAACCGTTTCAAAATTCAAATTCAAATTAATGTCAACAATAAAAGTTTTTCAAAATTTAAAACAAAAATGTTCGGGAGGTGCCATATTTCGCATAAGTAAATATGGTGTAATAAACACATTTTTATAAAATGCCTAGATAATTTAAAATGATTTTAAATAGAAAAGAAAAGAAATTACAAAATAGAAAGAAACA
>NC_041390.1:107182209-107201758 GCF_002162155.2 Triticum dicoccoides
AGATCGGATTGGGGCACGCACGCATCGGCCTCGCGACTCGACGCCGTCGCCACCACCGGAGCTCCTCGTCGGACGGCCTCACCGGAGCGCTCCCTCGCCGTTCTACCTCTTCTACGTTGGCGCCGTCGTCCCCGTCCCCCGCCACGAGCACTGCTGCCACGATCCCTACGCCCACAGTGAGCCCTGCGAGCCTCCCCTGCCGTTCCCTCGCGCGCGCTCCCGCACCTCGCTCTGCTACTGCTGACCGTGTTGTGCGCGCACGCGCACGAGGCCGCCCCTGCCTCCGTTGCCATTCCCCCTTGCGCCCTCTCTTGCACGCCCCTACGCGCGACCGTGTCCACGCCCCGCGTGCGCACCACTGCTGCTTGTCGCCGCACTCCGCCTCGCAGCTCCCCGTGTGCCCGCGCGCCCCACCGCGGCGTCGTTACCCCCTGCTCCGCCCTGCGCTGTCGTGCCCCCGCCTGTAGCTTGCCGCTCACCCCTCCCCTTGCGCGCCTCATGCCCGCATCGCCATCACCGCAGCCATCGCTCGCCCTGCGCGCGGGGTCCTGCCTCGCCTCTTGCAGGTTGCTTCTGCTTCTGCCGCGCCCCGCCTCCGCTTCTCACCGCGTTGGCCACGCCGCCGCTTGGATTCGCCGCTGCCGCAGCCTAGCACCGCCGTCCCCAAGCACCAGGGCCGCCACTACCGGAGCCACGCCCTACTTCCTCGGCAAGCTGGCCGCCGGCGCCCAGCGCCCATCCCTCCCGTGTCGACCTGGGCGGGTGCCTAGCGCCCGATCCAGGCGCCCGTTACCCCGCACCCGCGCGCCCGCTCCAGTGGCCTCTATGCCACTGGGTGAGGGGGCCCACCCGCAGAACGGATTTTTTTAATAATTTTAAAAAATAAAAAAAATATTAATTAATTAACTTAATTAATTTTGATTAATTAAACTAATCAATTAACTACACTAATTAAACTGTTAGTTAATTAGCTAATTAAATAGTCAATGACAGTGGGGCCCACCCCTAATTAATCCTGATTAGGTTAATTAATGTGTCACTGACAGGTGGGACCCACACATCAGGTTGACCAGTCAACCTTTGTTGACTGCTGACATCATGCTGACATCATGATGATGTCAGCAAACACTATTCTGGATAATGTTGAATTTAAATAAATTAAATAAGTCCTAAAAATGATTTAAATCTTTTAAAATTAATATAAAATAAACCGTAGCTCGGATGGAGAAACTTTGTACATGAAAGTTGCCTAGAATGACGAGACGAATCCGGATACGCAGCCCGTTCGTCCGCCACGCATCCCTAGCATGGCGAACATGCAACTTTCCCCCTCTAGTTCATTTGTCCGGAAACGCAAAACACCGGGGATATTTTCCCGGATGTTTCCCCCCTTCACCGGTATCACCTCATACCGCGTTAGGGCACACCTAGCACCGCTACTTGACATGTCATGCATCGTTATGCATCTGTTTGCATTGTATTCATTGTTTCTTCCCCCTCTTCTCTCCGGTAGATTATGAGACTGACGCCGCTGCTGGTGCCCCGTCAGACTACGTTGTTGACGACCCCTACTTGCCAGAGCAACCAGGCAAGCCCCCCCCCCTTGATCACTAGATATTGCCTAATCTCTCTCTACTGCTTGCATTAGAGTAGTGTAGCATCTTACAGCTTTCCGTTAATCCTATTCTGATGCATAGCTTGTCATTGTTGCTACAACTGTTGATACCTTACCTGCAATCCTAAATGCCTAGTATAGGATGCTAGATTATCATCCGTGGCCCTACATTCTTGTCAGTCTGCCATGCTATACTACCGGGCCGTGATCACGTCGGGTGTTGATCACGGGTATATACTATACATACATACTACACATGTTGTGACTAAAGTCGGGTCGGCTCGTTGAGTACCCGCAAGTGATTCCGATGTTGGGGGCTGAAGGGGCAGGTGGTTCCACCCAGGTAGTGGTGGGCCTGGGTTCCCGACAGCCCCCGACTATTACTTTGTGGTGAAGCGACAAGGCAGGCGGAGACCACCTAGGTGAGAGGTGGGCCTGGCCCTGGTCGGCGTTCGTGGTTACTTCAAATTAACACGCTTAATGAGATATGGGTATTTGATCTGAGTCTGGCTACTGGCCTATACACACTAACCAACTACGTGGGAACAGTTATGTGCACTCCACGTCGTGGTATCAGAAGAAGCCTTCGTGACATCAGCGACTGAGCAGCGCGCGCCGGGTTGGACCGCGTAACCAACTTCCTTTGTAATGGAGGTTGCTAAGTCTGCTCTCCGGCCGCCCATGCAACATGCAGGTGTGCAATGGGCGATGGGCCCAGACCCCTGCGTGCATAGGATTTAGACTGGCGTGCTGACCTCTCTGTTGTGCCTAGGTAGGGCTGCGACGTGTTGATCTTCCGAGGCCGGGCATGACCCAGACAAGTGTGTCCGGACAAAGGGGATCGAGCGTGTTGGGAAATGTGGTGCACCCCTGCAGGGAAGTTAATCTATTCGAATAGTCATGATCTTCGGTAATAGGACGACTTGGAGTTGTACCTTGACCTTATGACAACTAGAACCGAATACTTAATAAAACACATCCTTCCAAGTGCCAGATACAACCGGTGGTCGCTCTCTCACAGGGCGACGAGGGGAGGATCACCAGGTAGGATTATGCTATGCGATGATACTTGGTGAACTTACCATCTACTCTCTTCTTCTGCTGCAAGATGGAGGTTACCAGAAGCGTAGTCTTCGACGGGACTAGCTATCCCCCTCTTATTCCAGCATTCTGCAGTTCAGTCCACATATGATACCCCTTTTCCATTTGATACCAATGCATACATATGTAGTGTAGCTCCTTGCTTGCGAGTACTTTGGATGAGTACTCATGGTTGCTTTGCTCCCCCTTTTCCCCCCTCCTATACCCAATTGCTGCGACCAGACGTTGGAGACCAGGAGCCAGACGCCACTGTCGATGATGACTCCTACTACACTGGAGGTGCCTACTACTACGTGCAGGGCGCTGACGACAACCAGGAGTAGTTTAGGAGGATCCCAGGCAGGAGGCCTGCGCCTCTTTCGATATGTATCCCTGTTTGTGCTAGCCTTCTTAAGGCATACTTGTTTAACTTATGTCTGTTCTCAGATATTGTTGCTTCCGCTGACTCGTCTATGATCGAGCTCTTGTATTCGAGCCCTCGAGGCCCCTGGCTTGTAATATGATGCTTGTATGACTTATTTTATTTGTAGAGTTGTGTTGTGATATCTTCCCGTGAGTCTCTGATCTTGATCATACACGTTTGCGTGTATGATTAGTGTACGATTGAATCGGGGGCGTGACAAGTTGGTATCAGAGCCGACTGCCTATAGGAATCCCCCTTCCACACTCCTTGGCCGAAGTCGAGTCTAGACATTACAAAACTTTTTACTAAAATGGTTGTGTGTCTTACGGGTCCCACGTCGCCATTTGGGTGATATTAGGATCTTTTACTCCTTGGCCCTTACTCTGGGACTCTAAACTCTCTTCTACTCGGGTTAAACAATTTTACTAACTCTAACATTAGGATCCCGTGACCACGTTCACCCCAAAGTTGGATAAGCCCTAATTATTCTTTAGAATAGTATATTGAACATTATCCACAATGTCATTTGACTCCTTTGAAACATCTTTGTTTTCAGATGGAACCCACGAGACAGGTCGTGCGCCACACGATGGCCATTGGTGCCTCAGGATCACCTGCTATGTTGGTTGAGATGATGACCTATCTGGGTTATCGCTGGCACCCTGAGTACACTGTCTACGAGGAGTACCATGACTTCAACCAGGAGCAGTACCGTGCCATCGTCCACCTCTACTCTCGGGAGTATGACTCCACTACCATGCTGCGCACTGCTCATGGTGTTGGAGTGACTATCGATATGGCGGTCCACGATGCTGCTTATGCTGCTCTGACACGTCTTCGTGGAGAGTATCGGGAGTTGGACACCTCCCCTTTCAGGCACATTGCTATCGCATCCGATGTTGGTGCGGAAGGATACTACACTGCTGCCTACTCCACTGTCACCCGAGAGCCCTTCTACCATCAGAACGTGGTTCTGCATGCTGATGGGCTGGATAGAGCTAACCGATCTCTTCGCCATGAGTTATACACCACCCGTCAGCACCTGTATCGAGCTCTGACATTGTTGCACCCCTCTGTCCGATCTGGTAACCTGTCGTGTTCTGTGATCTACCCTGCCAGGACCGTGATGCCCCAGGGCGTCGGCTGGCCAGATGTGGGAGGCTACTCTCCCGCACTTGGTCCTCTTCTGCCACCTGCGCGTCGGGTTCCGCACCAGAGTATCCGCGGACCCCAGGCTACTCACGTGGAGGACTTCTCGTTGCGTCACTACCAGTTGTCAGGGTACACCTACCTCCACAGTTCCTCCTGAGACTGATGTAGGCTTGCTGGTTAGTGTTAGTTGCATTCACCGCGAGCCTGCGTGCCGCCTATGATGTTCTTAGTCTGTGTACTGAACTCTGTGTACCGAACTCTATGCATGATCCCTTTTGTAAGATATGACAACTACTATGTAGTATCTATCTGTTCCTTTCATTATGCATGTTTCATCATGAATGATTCTCTCCTTGCAAATTTCTCAATGCTAAACTATCCCTGTTGTGTATTAGCGGGATGGTTAGACCAGGTGGTCGTGGTGTCCATGCCCCACCGCCGCCTGAGTACATGGCTGGTATGATCCAACAGTTCAAGCTGAACCGCCAATTCATGGAAAATATGATGGCTCAGTTTTCTCGTCCCAATACGAACTAGCAGCCAGCCCAAGTGACTCTGCAGGATTTGCGCCTTAACCCAACTGTGTACCGCAGCTCAACTAAGCCTCTGGATGTTGATGACTGGCTCCGTGACATCACCTATGAGATGGAGTCTGCTGATGTAGCCCCTGCTAGCTATGTCACCTTTGCTTCCTTCTTCCTGAAAGGACCCGCTGTGCAATGGTGGGACAGCCACCGATGTACTCTGCCGGTTGGAACAATCATCACCTGGCCAGACTTCCAAGCAGCTTTTCGTGCCCGCTTCATTCCTTGGGGGGGCATGGACAGGAAGAAGCGCGAGTTCCTCAACCTCACCCAGGGCAACAAAACTGTGGAAGCTTATCAGCGGGAGTTTCTGGACTTGTCCCGCTATGCTGAAGAAGACATTGCAACTGATGCACGCAGACAGCAGAAGTTCCGTGATGGCCTTCAAGCTGACATCAAGCTCGCACTTCTAGTGCATGACTTTTCTGATTTCGCCACCTTGGTGAGCAATGCCATCAATGTCGAAACTGGTCTGCAGGAACACCAGAGCTCTCAGAGGCGCAACCGTGACACGGGCTCATCTTCGGGCCCGTCCTCGCAGAAGCGTAGGATATGGATTCCCAACAGCATGTACCAGCCATTTGCACCTGCTCCAAGTCAGCCCTATGCTGCACCACGTCTGCCTCCCCCACCAACTAGGCAGTCGAGACTTCCGGCTCCACCACCCCGAGCTCATGTTCCCACTCCCAATAATGGTCTGTGCTACAAGTGTGGCCAACCAGGTCACCTCGCCAGGAACTGCCTTCAGAACCAGAATCAACTAGCCCTTCCTGCAGCTGGCCGTGGAAGCAACCAGCCTCGCAACAACAATGCCAGGTCTTATGGTCGTGTTCATGCCAACCACGTTGATCTTAATGAAGCTCAAGACCAGCCTGCTACCGTGATGGGTACACTCCTCGTAAATTCAGTACCAGCATCTGTTTTATTTGATACAGGTGCATCGCATTCATTCATGTCCGAAGATTTTGCATGCTTGCACGACATTAAATGTGAGGACATGAACACTTCGCTATTAGTACAAACTCCCGCGGGCCAATGTCGAACCTCCATGATTTGCAACGACGTCCCCGCTGAAATCGAAGGACTGGAATTCCTTGTCTCTCCCATCATACTGAAGTCCTGTAGCATTGATCTCATTCTGGGAATGGATTGGTTGAAAGCGCATACTGCTTCTATAGTTTGTGCCACTAAGACCGTCCATCTGCTACACCCTTCTGATGAAATAATTACCTACCAAGCTCATCTAGTTCAGAACACCGAGGCACGGCTTTATGCCTTGAATGCATTGAATGTTGCACCACTCGAGGGCATTGAAAACATTCGCGTCGTTCGTGAATTCCAAGACATCTTTCTGGAAGAACTTCCAGGGATTCCCCCTGCTAGAGCTGTCGAATTCATCATCGACTTGAAACCAGGCACCACCCCTATAGCCAAATGACCCTACAAGATACCGCCGCATGAACTCATTGAGCTTAAGGAGGAAATCGACAAATCTCTTAGCAAAGGTTTCATTCGCCCTAGTTTCTCTCCTTGGGGAGCACCTTCTGAGGGAGTCCTGGATTAGGGGGTGTTCAGATAGCCGAACTATACCTTCAGCCAAACTCCTGGACTATGAAGATACAAGATTGAAGACTCCATCCCATGTCCGGAAGGGACTTTCCTTGGCGTGGAAGGCAAGCTTGGCGATACGGATGTTCAGATCTCCTACCATTGTAACCGACTCTATGTAACCCTAACCCTATATGGTGTCTATATAAACCGGAGGGTTTTAGTCCGTAGGACAACATACACGTCAACAATCATACCATAGGATAGCTTCTAGGGTTTAGCCTCTCTGATCTCGTGGTAGATCAACTCTTGTAATACCCATACCATCAATATTAATCAAGCAGGACGTAGGGTTTTACCTCCATCGAGAGGGCCCGAACCTGGGTAAAACTTCGTGTCCCCTGCCTCCTATTACCATCTGGCCTAGACGCACAGTTCGGGACCCCCTACCCGAGATCCGCCGGTTTTGACACCGACATTGGTGCTTTCATTGAGAGTTCCTCTGTGTCGTCGCCATCAGGAAGGATGCCTCGCCCCTTCTTTAAAGACGGCACCGTTGATAAAGGAGCTTTGGCTGTTGGCCAAACCCTCCGGCTAGGTGGATTTCTTATGACCACCTGTTCGGCTTCTACGCCGATGATGACCTCTTGAGCCATCGAAAACAATCTTCATGTCAACTCGGAACTTGCTGAGCAGTTAGATCCAATAGAGCTTTCCTCTATAAACGAGCTCTTGGATCGCTTCGCCGCCCTAGGAGTCGCTACGGATTACGACCAGATTGGGCCTAAAACCGATCTGAGAGAGATTAACTCTCCCAAGCCACCCACCACGTTACCGTGGTAGAGGGACAGTGCGGCGACACTTCATCTATCCTAAGGACTTGCTACGTCTGGATTCCCGATCCCTCCAAGCCGGATGTCCACGGAGGGGAGGATATCACTCAAGACCTGAACCTAGAATCAGGCTATGGACTGGATTCATTGGACAACATCCAGGAATCCAAATTTTCGAGTTCGGAAATTCCTCGGCCTCTGAGCCTCAGAAGGGGTAAGGCTTCGGATTCAATTCCACCCACCCACCCAAACATTAGCGATCTATCCCAAATCAGGCAAGAGCCCAAAGAAACAGTACATCATTATTGGGTCAGATTCCTCCTGGTTATGCATAGGATAAAGGGCTACCGCGAGGAAGACGCAATTCTATCCTTCTGCAATAATTGCATGGACAAGGGAATACTCAATGCCATAAGTCGCCGTGATATTACACGCTTCGTTGACTTAGCGTCCATAGTACAAAAGTACTGTGCGATGGAAAGTGCCCGGAAAACCGAAACAAAATTTTGGGACAGTCCGGCCCTTAATGCAAGCCCAGTCCGAAATAAACGGGTGCATCATCGCCAGACACCCGGGTCAAACACCAAAAGGCAAAAACCCTCTACAGGGCATGGAACCGTACTGGAAGGATGGCTTAACGGACCCTGTAAAATTCATAGTACAGAGGACGCCACATCAACTCACAGCCTTAGAGCATGTTGGATACTCCGGCAGGTGGCTAAAATTGGCGAAAACCTCCTAATCCCGGAAGCCACAGAAAGCCACCCCAGAGACACCAATACGGTATTAACAGTCTTCGAGACCTTCGCATCAAATAACATGCAAAAAAGGACACTCCGTAGCCTTGCCGAAGTCTACCAAGTAGCAACAATAAACCCATGGAGTGACACGGCCATTACCTTCAACGCCAGTGATGAACCTAAATTCCGAACAGCCCGAGCACCAGCGGCATTGGTCCTCAGTCCAATAGTGGACGGCTTTCGTCTCACCAAGGTACTCATGGACGGCGGCAGCGGATTGAACCTCATTTATGAGGAAACCCTCCAAAAAATGGATATAGACTGGAACCGCATCACGCGAAGCAGCACAACCTTTAGAGGAATAATCCCCAGTCGGGAAGCGCGCTGTACAGGAAAAATCACACTAGATGTGGTGTTCGGCACGCCGGACAATTACAGGTCCGAAGAAGTCATGTTCCACGTGGCCTCGTTCAGCAGTGGTTATCACGCTTTGCTAGGGCGGGAAGCATTCACAATCTTCCAAGCAATACCCCATTACGGGTACATGAATCTCAAGATGCCTGGGCC
This sequence comes from Triticum dicoccoides, assembly GCF_002162155.2. NCBI lineage: Eukaryota > Viridiplantae > Streptophyta > Magnoliopsida > Poales > Poaceae > Triticum > Triticum dicoccoides. The sequence goes on from NC_041390.1 coordinate 107,190,753, forward strand.
TAACGGGATCATCACTCTCGCTAGTGATCCAGATATAGCACTCCGCGCCGAAAACAAGACAGCCGCACTGGCCCTCGAGGCACTATCCGAAGCCCTAGCGGCTGAGGAACTGACTGCGCTGCGCTCTACCATGAATAGGGACGACGTGGTACTCGACAAAAGATCCAAATCCACCTCCTTTAAACCAGCGGACGAAATAGTCAAATTCCAAGTCCATCCAACGGACCCCAATAAAACAGCTTCCATCGGGGCACAGTTAAACCCTGATGTCAACGCCGCATTGCGAGAGTTCCTATGAGAGAACTGGGACATTTTCGCCTGGCACCCTTCAGACATGCCAGGAATCCCACGCAGGCTGGCGGAGCACAGCTTAAATATCCAAACAGGATTCAAACCTGTCAAACAGGCTCTCCGGCGTTTTTCCGAACCTAAGAGACAGGCTATGGGAGAGGAGCTAGCAAAGCTATTAGAGGCCGGATTCATCAGAGATATAAAACATCCGGACTGGCTAGCAAACCTGGTGATGGTACCAAAGAAGGACAGATCCTGGCGCCTGTGTGTTGATTTTAAAGACCTTAACAAGGCTTGCCCAAAGGATCCCTTCCCCCTCCCCCGCATCGATCAAATTATCGATGCAACTGCAGGACACGATTCGTTGTGTTTCCTCGACGCATATTCTGGCTACCATCAAATCAAGATGGCAGAACCAGACCAAGCCGCAACGGCATTTATCACACCATACGGGCCATTCTGCTTCAACATGTTTGGCAAGCCAGATCGGTAAAACAGTGGAGGCATACGTAGATGACGTGGTCGTCAAAACAAGACATGTTGAATCTCTAGTAGACGACTTGAGGCTCACATTTGATAATCTCCGAACATACGACATCAAGCTCAATCCGGAAAAATGCATTTTCGGCGTTCCAGCCGGAAAGCTCTTGGGCTTCATTGTATCCAGCAGAGGAATTGAAGCAAATCCAGCCAAGATCCGAGCTCTATCGCAACTAGATATCCCAAAGGACCTCAAACAAATACAAAAGTTAACCGGATGCGTGGCAGCTCTAAGCCGCTTTATCTCCCGCTTGGGAGAAAAGGCCCTCCCCCTTTACCTTCTCCTTCGGTGCACCGAACACTTCAAATGGACGGACGCAGCCACGGCCAGACTCGACGAAATAAAAGCCATACTGGCAACAAACCCAGTCCTGGCCGCGCCAAACACCGGTGAACCAATGATATTGTACATCGCAGCAACACATCAGGTTGTAAGCGCAGTGCTCGTCGTCGAACGAGAAGCGGAGGGACACAAATTCCCCCTTCAAAGGCCGGTCTATTACGTGTCCACTGTCCTCACTCCCTGCAAATCACGGTACCCGCATTATCAAAAGATTGCGTACGTGGTATTCATGGCATCCCGGAAGCTACGACACTACTTTCAAGAGTGTTCAATAACAGTAGCCTCGGAAGTACCACTTAACGACATTATAAACAACTGAGACGCAACGGGCCAGATTACGAAATGGGCCATCGAGCTCCTCCCGTTCGACATAACTTATAAGCCACAACGAGCCATCAAGTCACAAGTTTTGGCCGACTTCATCACAGAATGGACGGAGGCCGAACTCCCTAAAGAGTACGGCACATATTCAAATTGGATCATGCATTTCGACGGCTCCAAAATGTTGGCTGGACTGGGGGCTGGCGTCGTTTTGACGTCCCCCACAGGAGACACAGTTCAGTACGTACTACAGATTCCGTACACGGACTCCAATAATGCAGCCAAATATGAGGCCCTTCTACATGGTCTCCGGATGGCAGTATCCATGGGCATCCAACGCCTAGAGGTGCGCGGGGACTCGAACCTCGCAATCTCCCAAATAAATGGAGAATTCGATGCCAAGGATCCGAAAATGGCAGCTTACCGAAACGCTGTCCTAAAAATGTCAGCTCGGTTCGAGGGACTTGAATTTCACCATATAGCCCGGGAAAATAATCAGGCGGTAGACGTCCTAGCACGCATCAGCGCAAAACGCGATGTAGTCCCCCCCCCCCAACATCTTCTTGGAAAGGATTTTCAAGCCAACCGTGGCATGGGAAGGGGAGCCAAACAATAACAGCCTGGACCCAACCGCACTGCTCGACACAGAACATTCTCACACAATCGGAGGCTCTACCATTGAAATAACACCCTCAGCCCACGTAATAATGGTCGTCATAGCCCCGTGGACAGAACCATTCCTTGCCTACCTTACTAGGGAGGAACTCCCCGAGGACCAAAATGAGGCACACTGCATAGTGCGGCGATCCAAAGCCTACAAAGTCCATGAAGGAGAGCTTTACAAGAAAAGCACTACCGGAGTCCTTCAAAGGTGCATCTCCGAAGAGGAAGGGCAGAACCTCCTGGCTGAAATTCATGCCGGACTCGGTGGTCATCACGCTGCAGCTCTGTCCCTAGTAAGCAAGGCCTTCCGTACAGGCTTTTATTGGCCGACAGCCTGGGCAGACGCCCAGGACTTAGTCCAAAAATGCACTGGTTGCCAGCTCTTTGCAAACCAAAGCCATATGCCACCTACTGCCCTCCAAACCATCCCCATCACTTGGCCTTTCGCGGTCTGGGGGCTTGACATGGTTGGACCCCTTAAAGGCGGAACCCACAAACACAAATACTTACTGGTCATGGTGGATAAGTTCACCAAATGGATAGAAGCCAAGCCTGTTAAGACGGCCGAATCCGGACCTGTGATAGACTTTATATCCGGGGTTGTACACCGTTACGGCGTCCCCCACAGCATCATCACTGATAACGGCACGAACTTCACGGCCGACGAGGTAAAACTCTGGTGCAAAAACATGGGCATCAAGCTCGATTATGCTTCCGTCTATCATCCACAAACTAACGGCCAGGTCGAACGTGCAAATGGTCTTATCATGAGCGGCATTGAACCCAGATTAGTGCGGTCCCTCACGGAATCCAACACGCACTGGGTAGAGGAGCTCCACTCCGTACTCTGGGGGCTGCGGACCACGCCGAACAGCACCACCGGATACACACCATTTTTTATGGTGTACGGCGCAGAGGCAGTTTTGCCTTGCGACATAATTCATGACTCACCTCGGGTGCGCATGTACGAAGAAAGAGAAGCCGAGCTCGATCGGCAGGACAGTTTGGACGCATTGGAGGAAGAGCGTGATGTGGCAAAAGCCCGTTCCGCATTCTATCAACAGCAGGCTCGACGATACCAAAGCAGAGAAGTACGGGCCAAAAATTACAACGTTGGCGAATTAATTCTATGCCTGTCGGACAAGAAAAAGGACAAACTCAAGCCCAAGTGGGAAGGTCCCTTCATAATTGACCAAGTTCTGACTGGTGGAGCGTACCGCCTGCGAAATGCATCGGATAACCGACTCGAGCCGAACCCATGGAACGCAGCCCGTCTCTAAAGATTTTATGCCTAGCGCCGGACTCAGTGTTCGTCTCCTTCCTCTGTCCATTTTTCATATACTTTCTGTCTTACATTCCTCTTCTTCTCTCTCAATCTCTTATAGCCTTTAAAAGCTCATAAAGTGATGCGCTATCCGCGCTCATCAGACCTGGGGGCTTCTTTAAACAAAAGCTTATTTATACGGGCTTCATGCCCCACACATGTGTCACACTTCCGCATGTACCTTTTATTCACAACTATATGCATCGATATGACTTAAGTTTTGGCCAAGCTGGGTTGCCTGGCTCCTGTGCTTACCCCTACATTCCCGATTGTTTGGCTAGGTGGTAAAGGGAGCACCTCTGCGATTGTTACTGCCGGGTCAGTCGGACGTGTACCTCAGACTGGGTGAAGCCGAAAGCTAGCGTTCTTAAGGGAATATTCGGTCGGTGAACTAAAGATGATCTTTTTTATTTTATCTATATGCCCCCAGATGTTTTTCCTGCGTTTCTTTTCGCAGCATGGACATGCACTTTAGGTCATGCCTCCCAGGGAAAGGAACCCCTAATGGAACTATTCTCCCTGGAAGATGTTTCTTACAAACCATGTAATATAACATAACTAGTCGGGCACTTGTATGTTAACGCCATAATGACCCCTACGCCTGGTCTCCACGCATTCCCCGATTCCTATATAACCGCATGGGAATTCGGACACACTCTGGACCGTCAGGCCCCGAGGTTGAAGCGAAAAGGTCGGCCATGACAAATGATCTACAATCCGGCTAGAAGGCATTATAAATGTCAATTCCATTACATAGTCATTTTGACTGACTGTACTCCTCTTCAATACCATCTAACAGGCTGTCCAATTTACAGTCCTGCTGTGAATACTTTGCGGCCAACTCTACTTGGCCGTATACTAAGCTCACAGGGATCTCCTTCCCATCGGGCCCTACAGGTCCAACCTCGGCCATATGGTTGGGGTCGGCCTGTGAATACCGCGTCTTCACCATGGCCCAGGCCTCCCTAGCGCCTTGACGGCAGGCTGATATCTTCCACAACTGGAAGCGCTGCCGTGCTCCTCTCAGCTTCTCCACAAGCTCTCCCAGACCTTCGGGCGTGGAGACGGATTGCCACAGGACCTGGGCGACGCCTTGCATCGCCTGCCGAACTCGATCGAGCAATTGCAAGATCTCGAGAAGAAGGTCACCCGTAGAACTGGGCATCTCTTCTACAGGACGACCTGTTAACATACTACGGATATCGCCCTGTTAATCAATGGCACCGCCAAACTTTCTTTTAAAAAGGTTCGTTCAAGCACTTACTAAATATGCCGCGCCAAAGCCGCTGATTCTCCTTCACGGAGTCTGACAGCTGGACACGAACATCTTTTAGCTCGACGCCCAGCCGGGTGTTGGCATCTTGGAGAACGTTCTTCTCCCCCATCACCTTTAACAGCACCCTCTCACCAGCCTTTAGTTGGCGTTCGAGGTGTTGCCTTTCCGGATTCAATCCGGCGCCATCTGCAATTTTATTTGTCAGATTAGCACACAAACCGTGCTTCGCCACATACTTCTCTTTCGAAATATATATTACCGGAGGGGGTCTCCTTAGGCTCCCCTGCCGCGGCTAGTGCGGCCTCCAGTTGGGCTTTGCACTCTTCCAGCTCCTGGGACAGTAGGGAATTCTTTTCTGTAAGTACCTGCATTTCAAATGATCCTTAAACCAGTTATTCTAACTGTTTTCAGTCTCGGGGGCTACTGCTACATATATACCAAAGTTTTCTTACCCGTATGTCTTTTACATATTCCTCCGTAGCTCTGGCTAGACCATTTTGAGCGGCACGGAGGTACGCATCTCCCGAATTGAAGGCATCTAACGCCCCTTAGGAGAAACAAGCGTCGCGAAGAATTGTCCGGCAGCGCCTGTGATTCATGGCACTCTCCACCTCAGAGTTGGTGGCAGACAACCCGTCCGCTTCCTCCGTCGGAGGAGCGTCTGGCACGCGCCTTGCGTTCGCCTCTACCTCCGGACCAGGCTTTGGAGCCTGGCTGGTGGAGGCACGATTGACAGCATCTCCGGATATAGTCTGGCGAGGTCTCTTTGTCCTAAAGAAAGCAAGTGCCAGATGTGACTCGAAGGTATAACACCTAGGATGGGGAGGCGCACCATACCTTTGCACTGATGCCTCGGTCCAGACCGCACTTCTTTTCTGCCCACGGGGCCCTGCGGCCCCTCGTTGGCTTGTTGCCGCAGGTTCGGCCTCCCGTCTCAAGAACCTCCCCTACAAAGTTCGGTTGTAATCAGGAAACTGAAAACACGAGAGGACGGACACCTATTCGGGGTACTGGGACTTTGATCTTAGTTACCTGGGAGGCCGGAATTAGCCCTGGGTAATCAGCCGTAATGGCCACCAAGGCGTTGTCCATACTCAATTGATGGAACACTCCATCAATTAGCTCCACAGATATGTCCAGATCCTCTTGAGAGGCCGGGTCGAGGGACCGTTCTGGGTCCTCGGGTTGTGGAGAAGGGCTGCTTATTTCCTTAATAGCCCGGCGCAGTTCCTGCGTTGAAGTCGTCAGACTGAATATTTAACAATGGGAATACAAAATGGGTGAGCAAGTAAACGCAACCACTTACCCAGCTTGGGGGATTGTGCATAGAGAATCCACCATGTGGGTTGACGCGGAGAAATTCCTCCTCTTCTCCCTTGTACAAAGTGGACAAGATCTTTAGTAGAGCGGTAGCCGAATCCTGCCCCTTACGGCCGTAGCGGGTGGCGTCATCCTCCCTGTTGAAGTCCCATATGGGGTGGCTTCTATACTGAAGCGGCTGCACCCCCCGCATGATGCATTCGGCCATAACCCCGATCATGGTTAGTCCGGAATGGGCCAACAGTCTTATTCAGCCCATCAGGTAAATGATGTCCCTGTCACTTTCCCTCTGAGGGCTCCGCGGACGCTAACTTAGGCGCTTCTTTAAGGGAGCACCGTCGAATTCAGGGAGGCCGACCCGGACAGGATCCGGCAGCGGGACGTCTTCTATATAGAACCATTCCGAGGGCCAGTCTTCGGACGCCTTCTTTGGGGTTCCGGACAGATATCCGGTCCCGGTGATGCGCCATATTTCGGCTCCGCCCACTTGATACATTGACCCCTCCTTAGAGCGGGGCACAAGGCAGAATAACCTTTTCCATAGCCCGAAATGAGCCTCCACGCCCAAATACAGCTCGCAGAGGGCTACGAAGCCCGCGATATGCAATACGGAGGCTGGCGTGAGATTGTGTAGTTGGAGACCGTAGAACTCCAGCAGCCCCCGGAGAAATGAGTGGATTGGAAACCCGAGCCCCCTTATTAAATAAGGGGCAAGGCATACTCGCTCTCCTTTAGAGGGGTTGGGGGCATCCTCCGCTTGCTTTCCGCCGTTATAGATGGCAAGACCGGCTCGAACCGGGACCATGTAGGCCGGGGGGAGAAATCCCTTGGTCTGGAGCTTCACCAGATCGCTATGCGGGACGGAGCATCTCTCCCAGTACCCGGGCTAAGGGATGGAAGGGCGAGGGGAAGAGTTGTGATGACTGGCCATGGTGGAATGGACCTTCGTCGGATGCGCTCTGATGAACACTTGCGAAGCAAGGAAGATGTGGTTTGGATCTAAATCCTCGTCCCCCTAAATAGGGTAGCTCATTTACGCGGCTAGGGGTGTGAATGTAAAAGCACTCAGACTTTTCATATTCATTTGACACGTGGGAAGCGGCCATTATTGGGCGTAGAAGCCAAGGAGCGCAACATCTACAAGAAGCCGGACTTTATTCAACAGGTACATGGAATTTGGGGGAGAGCCCACCTTGCAATGCCGAAGACACTCTGCGCGCCGGACTTATCGTCATTGAAGCCTGGTTCAGGGGCTACTGAGGGAGTCCTGGATTAGGGGGTGTTCGGATAGCCGAACTATACCTTCAGCCGAACTCCTGGACTATGAAGATACAAGATTGAAGACTCCGTCCCGTGTCCGGAAGGGACTTTCCTTGGCGTGGAAGGCAAGCTTGGCGATACGGATGTTCAGATCTCCTACCATTGTAACCAACTCTATGTAACCCTAACCCTATCCGGTGTCTATATAAACCGGTGGGTTTTAGTCCGTAGGACAACATACACATCAACAATCATACCATAGGCTAGCTTCTAGGGTTTAGCCTATCTGATCTCATGGTAGATCAACTCTTCTAATACCCATACCATCAATATTAATCAAGCAGGACGTAGGGTTTTACCTCCATCGAGAGGGCCCGAACCTGGGTAAAACTTTGTGTCCCCTGCCTCCTGTTACCATCCGGCCTAGACGCACAGTTCGGGACCCCCTACCCGAGATCCGCCAGTTTTGACACCAACACCTTCTCTCTTTGTTAAGAAGAAGGATGGGACGAACCGATTAGTCCAAGACTATTGTCCTATTAACCAAGCCACTATTCAGAACAAATATCCCCTCCCTCGGATTAATGATCTTTATGATCAACTGGTTGGTTCATCAGTGTTCTCCAAACTTGACTTGAGGTTGGGTTACCACCAGATCCGTGTTCGTGAAGAGGATATCCCAAAAACCGCCTTCATGACTCGGTATGGATCATACGAGTACACCGTCATGTCATTCGGCTTAATGAATGCTCCCGCCACCTTCTCTCGTCTGATGAACTATATATTCATGGACTACCTTGACAAGTTCATCGTGGTTTATTTGGATGATATCCTTGTATTTTACAAGAACAAGGAGAACATGCTGAACATCTTCGTCTTGTGCTGGAAAAGCTTCGAGAGCATCAACTCTATGCTAAGTATTCCAAGTGTGAATTCTGGCTCCCCGAAGTAACCTATCTTGGACATGTCATCTCCAAGGATGGTATTGCCGTCAACCCTGAACGAGTTCAGGCTATTCTCGATTGGACTCCTCCAAAGAATGTTAAGCAAGTCCGAAGTTTTCTCGGTCTCGCCAGCTATTGACGTCGATTTGTCGAGAACTTCTCCAAGATCGCTAGGCCTCTGACTAATCTGTTGCATAAGGGCATCAAGTTCCAATGGACAGACAAGTGTCAGGAAAGTTTCCAGGCGCTCAAAGACAAGTTGACTTCTGCCCCAGTGCTTGCTCCACCTGATACTAAGAAGGACTTCGTCATTTACTGCGACGCTTCTCGTCAAGGATTAGGCTGTGTCCTAATGCAAGAGCGCAGAGTGATTGCTTATGCCTCTCGTCAACTGCGCCCTCATGAAGAAAACTACCCAGTTCACGACCTCGAGCTTGCTACTATCATTCATGCACTAAAGCAGTGGTGACATTACCTTCTCGGTAATCGTTGCAAGATCTTCACCGACCATCAAAGTCTGAAGTATTTGTTTACTCAGCCAGACATGATCCTCCGTCAGCAGAGATGGATGGAGATTGTTGCAGACTTTGACGTGGGTATATCCTATACTCCAGGCAAGGCTAATGTAATGGCTGATGCCTTGAGCCGCAAGTCTTACTGCAACCACCTCCAGGTTACAAAGTTCAGCCCTTGCTTGTTGAAGAATTCAGAAAGCTGAACCTCCATATTGTTCCCCCTGGTGCACTCGCTCCACCTCCTGAGGAGTTTCGCAAGATGAACCTCCGTGTTGTTTCCCAGGGTTCCCTCAATACCCTGGCTGTCGAACCAGATCTCTTGGACTCCATCAAGAGAATTCAGGGATATGACTCTCAATCCCACAAGATTAAACGCCATCTAGCAGAAGGAAAGCGCTCATTCTTCACTATCGCTGATGATGGAACCTTGTACTTCAAAGGCCGCCTAGTGGTGCCATGTTCAGAGAAAAACCATGATATGACACAGGAGGTTGTGAAAGAAGCTCATGATATGCCTCTGTCCATCCATCCTGGTAGTACAAAGATGTACCAGGATATTTGTCAAAGATTCTGGTGGTCTAATATGAAGCAAGACATTGCTCGTTATGTTGTTGAGTGTGACGTTTGCCGTCGTGCCAAAGCAGAACATCAAAGGCGTACTGGAACTCTGCAACCTATCTCTACTCCTGAATGGAAATGGGACCATGTTGAAATGGACTTCGTCACTGGATTTCCCAAAATCGCAGAAAGGTGATGATGCTATTCTTGTCGTCATTGACCGGCTTTATAAAGTTACACATTTTCTGGCGGTCAAAGAAGCAATCACTGCTAGTCAGCTTGCAACTCTTTACATGTCCAGAATTGTTTCACTTCACGGTATTCCACTGGTTATCAGTTCAGATCGTGGCAGCTTGTTCACTTCAAGATTCTGGGCAAGTTTCCAAGAAGCTATGGGAACTCATCTGTCGTTCAGTACTGCGTTTCATCCTCAGTCGCAAGGGCATGTTGAACATGTCAACCAAGTTCTCAAAGACATGCTTCGAGCTTGTGTAATTTCATTCGGCAAGAAATGGGAGGAATCTCTTCCGTATGCCGAGTTCTCTTATAATAATAGCTATCAAGCTAGTCTGAAGATGTCCCCCTTCGAAGTATTATATGGACGAAAGTGTCGGACCCCTCTGAACTGGTCAGAAACTAGGGAACATCCACTCTTCGGTCCGGATATTATCCAACAAGCCAAAGAACAAGTCCGCATTATTCGCGAGAATCTCAAGACTGCTCAATCGCGTCAGAAAAGTCAGTATGACCGTCATCACAAAGACATGGTCTATCAACCTGGTGAAAAGGCGTATCTTTGAGTTACACCAATGAAGGGTGCTCACCGCTTTGGGATCAAGGGCAAGCTAGCTCCTCACTATATCGGTCCCTTCACTATTCTCGAAAGGCGTGGAAAAGTGGCATATCAACTGGAGCTTCCGCCGAACCTTTCTCAGGTTCACGATGTGTTCCACGTGTCACAGCTCCGTCGTTGCTTCAAGGATCCAATCCGAGCAGTGGATCATGAAGTGCTCGAATTGCAACAGGACCTCTCCTATAAAGAGTATCCGGTCCGCATTCTTGACCAAGCTGAACGCCGCACACATCAAAAAGCGATCAAGTTCCTCAAGGTCCAATGGTCGCATCACTCTGAAGATGAAACCACTTGGGAACGCGAGGACCGCCTGCTGATGAATACCCCGCACTGTTTCCTTCTACCTCCTAAATCTCGAGACGAGATTTCTTGTAGTGGGGGAGTTTTGTAATGCCCGGGTAATTAAGCAACAGTAATCCCACGCTAACGGTGCCACATCACCCCGGTTACTGTTGATAATATCGCGTTGGATCAAAACCGTTTCAAAATTCAAATTCAAATTAATGTCAACAATAAAAGTTTCAAAATTTAAAACAAAAATGTTCGGGAGGTGCCATATTTTGCATAAGTAAATATGGTGTAATAAACACATTTTATAAAATGCCTAGATAATTTAAAATGATTTAAAACAAAAAAGAAAATAAATAAAAGAAAAAGAAATTAAAAAATAGTAAGAAATAAAGAAACAAAAAAATAAAAAGAAATCCCCCACTGGGCCTCGACCCAGCCGGCCATTGGGCCACCCACCTGGTCGGCCCACCCCCGCTCACTTAACCCCCCACACCCCCAAAACCCTAG